>NC_073691.1:147405103-147555103 GCF_029784155.1 Uranotaenia lowii
GAGACAAGGATGTATCTTATCACCGCTACTTTTCCTCATCGTAATGGATGAGATTCTGACTGGATCGATCGACTGTGCACCGAACCGAGGATTGCCGTGGAATCCTTTAACAATGGAGCAACTGAACGACCTTGACCTGGCTGACGATATTGTTTTGCTCGCCCAAACACAACCGGACATGCAGAGCAAACTCGACGACCTCACCGAAAGTTCCAAGGCAGCAGGTCTCAAAGTCAATGTCGGAAAGACCAAGTCGATGGAGATCAACACAGGAAATCCCTCCAGTTTCATGGTAGCTGGGCAACAAGTTGAGAAAGTGGAGTGCTTCCAGTATCTTGGTAGCCAGATAACGCCTGATGGTGGTACCAGGAAAGACATCGAAACCCGGATCAGAAAGGCCCGATTTGCGTTTGCGAGTCTCCGAAACATCTGGCGGTCACGCCAGATCTCTCTACGAACAAAAATCCGAATCTTCAACTCAAACGTCAAATCCGTATTGCTGTACGGGTGCGAAACTTGGTGCACATATGCGGTGACGACGGGAAAACTGCAAGTATTTGTAAACCGCTGCCTGCGGAACATCATCCGCGCTTGGTGGCCTGGCAACTGGATCTCGAATGAGGAACTACATCGCCGGTGTCATCAAAGGGCGCTAGAAATCGAGATTCGGGAACGTAAGTGGAGATGGATTGGGCACACGCTGCGAAGAGATGAAAACGAGATTTGCAGAGAGGCGCTAGATTGGAATCCAGAAGGTCATCGAAGAAGAGGCAGACCCAGAAATTCGTGGAGGCGAAGCCTAGCCGCTGAAATCCGAACTGTCGACGAGAATCTTGACTGGGACCAGGTGAAGTCGCTGGCTCCGGATCGTCAACAGTGGAGGTCTTTTACCACGGCCCTATGCACCGGAGGATCGGCGCGGGATCATTAAGTAAGTAAGTAAGTCTGTTCATCGCAGGCCCTCATTTGGGTGAGTGTATTGAAGGTGTTTATAAAGAAAATTATTCGCCAACAATTCTATTGAAATTTGAAATTTGTTGTTCAGTTTTCTACTGTAAACTTGACCAATAACAAAAATTGTCCACCTACATTACACCTACATTGTTGGGTACACTGAAATGATAGGTTTCATTTTACACCATCATCCCAATTCCCGGAAGCAAAGAAATAACTAGCCGGTAACCGGTATCGATTGGTTCCCATTTCCAGTAGTTGGAGCCCGATAATCGAATCAAATCTTCCCGTCAATGAAAAAAAAAAAATTTTCCATCGATGCATTTTATTCCTGGAAGTGTGACCTGGTCGGGTGTGGTTGTAAATAATTTATCTACAACTCAGTTCAGCGTTGGTTTAACTCTAGGGACCGGACCGGAAATTGTAACAGCAACAACGTTCAAGATTTGGGAAAACTGCCCATCACTCCGGGAAGGCCGAAGGGAATGGAGGGCAGATTTTGTGACAAAATAACACTCCAACGACACCCGAAACATTTCACCTTTTCATAGGATGTGATTGCCGGAAATGCCCCTGAAAAGCAAGACCACAACGGGAAAAAGGCGACGCAAGGATTCCGGGAGAAAATGGAGTGGGGGCCTTACATCAACATTCCTCAGGAGAACTGATGAAGAAAAGTTACCCAAATAAAGTGACAGCTTTATTATGCCCGGTATTGCTCGAGCTTATTTAGTTAGAGTACTGCTTTCTTCGTAGAATCTTAGAACTGAGTAAGGACGACCAGACCGAAACAAACGGAACCTGAGTGATGTAAAAACTGTAATTGAAGTTGTAATTTATTCTAAAAAGATTGTAAAGACATTCAAAGAATGATTGAATATTTTTGAGAATAGGCTTTAAACTATGGAATAAAATAAAAGAAGAAAGGAGATCTGTTGACTTCATAATTTTTTCTCATTTCTTATTTTCTTAGATTGCAATTTATCTTATAACTAACTTGAACAATTGCAAGAAAAGTCCTGGTTGTCACTAGTATCAGAAATCAGATAACAAATTTAGGACAAAAATTCAGAATTTAGATTCAGACTTCAGATTCAGAATTCAGATTCAGAATTCAGGTTCAGAATTCAGATTCAGAATTCAGATTCAGATTTCAGATTCAGAATTCAGATTCAGAATTCAGATTCAGAATTCAGATTCAGAATTCAGATTCAGAATTCAGATTCAGAATTCAGATTCAGAATTCAGATTCAGAATTCAGATTCAGAATTCAGAATTCAGATTCAGAATTCAGATTCAGAAATCAGATTCAGAATTCAGATTCAGATTCAGAATTCAGATTCAGAATTCAGATTCAGAATTCAGATTCAGAATTCAGATTCAGAATTCAGATTCAGAATTCAGATTCAGAATTCAGATTCAGAATTCAGATTCAGAATTCAGATTCAGAATTCAGATTCAGAATTCAGATTCAGAATTCAGATTCAGAATTCAGATTCAGAATTCAGATTCAGAATTCAGATTCAGAATTCAGATTCAGAATTCAGATTCAGAATTCAGATTCAGAATTCAGATTCAGAATTCAGATTCAGAATTCAGATTCAGAATTCAGATTCAGAATTCAGATTCAGAATTCAGATTCAGAATTCAGATTCAGAATTCAGATTCAGAATTCAGATTCAGAATTCTGAATCAGAATTCAGAATCAGAATTCAGATTCAGAATTCAGATTCGGAATTCAGATTCAGAATTCAGATTCAGAATTCAGATTCAGAATTCAGATTCAGAATTCAGATTCAGAATTCAGATTCAGAATTCAGATTCAGAATTCAGATTCAGAATTCAGATTCAGAACTCAGATTCAAAATTCAGATTCAGAATTCAGATTCAGAATTCAGATTCAGAATTCAGATTCAGAATTAAGATTCAGAATTCAGATTCAGACTTCAGATTCAGAATTCAGATTCCAGTCCAAAATTACGTTGATGAGAAGAAGTTCAGTGGAAACATTTCGGATTATTTTTTGCGTTTTTTCAAGAGTTATCGGTCGTATTTTATTTTGAATAACGGTCGATTGGAATAATAAACTTATTCAGATTTGAATTCAAATCAAATCGCTCAGTCAGCTGAGTGACAGACGACGATTGGTGGAATCTAAAGTTCGGTGTTTTTTCCCCCCGGTATTGGGTGACTTGCAAAAGTGTCGCTATAATACGCAATCCTCAATAAAAAAAAAACATCGAACTGTAAGAATAGAGTAGTGCTATCTGGGTGATCCCCAGCGGGGATATCACCAATACGGTGGCCCAACGTATACGGGCGAAAAGAGTGCGAGAGCAAATTCGGCTTAAAGTTCGAAACAAGCGCCTAGCTTTGAAGAGAGTGAATCACGCGCGGAGAAAAAAAGCTCCCCGCGCGATTGAGTGGTCTTGAGTATTTTCCCTCACATATGTCTGTGCTTCTGGTTGGACAATAGCATACTGAGTGTGCAATAGTGGTAGCCTAACCAAAGGCGCATTTGCTAAGAGTCGATCTCGAGAAGAAAAAAAAATACCCCCTGAGAAGTGTGGTCTCCTGGTAGTGTTTCAACCTGAAGAAATCGTAAATTTTTGGGAAGGGTCCATTTCCGGGGATTATCGAGGGTAGTCTCCCACCCCCTTCTCCCGCCCCTTCCAAGTGAGTTTCGTGTTTTTCTTACCAGTGAATAAAAAAAAGAAAAAAGAAGAAAAAGTATAGCGCGCTTGGCGCCATGACTGGCGCACCCCCCGGGGGTGGGGGTTCCACGAGTAATGTGGATTCGGCCCCCATCCCCCCTTTTATGCGTTCGTCAACGTTTGACGGCCGCAAAATTTACTTGAAAGTACAACGACCAGGTGAAAATCCACAACCCCTCCCGAACAACCCGTTCTGGTTTGCTTCCATCATTGAAGGCAAGCTAGGCAAACCACTGCGAAAGGAAATAGAAATGTCGATAGATAGCCGTGGACTGAGTTATACACTCAGCACATACAATATACAGCTGGCCGAGGAGCTGAAGAGGATTAAACAGCTCGACACAAACACGAAGATAGAGATAATTGACCACCCCAATTTAAATAAAAGATTAGGGATGGTTTACCAGCCCGAAACAATGGATGTTCCAGAAGAGGAGCTGCTTAAACAGTTAGCTAATCAAGGAGTTCTTGCCGTGAGGAAAATCACAAAATTTGTTGAGAAAAAACAAGTAAACACACCGTTGATTGTTTTAACTTTTGGAAGCACACGCTTGCCAAAAGAAGTCTTTTTTGGTTGGATGAAGGTTTCAGTAAGAACGTATTACGAAAGCCCTATGATTTGCCGGAACTGCCTTGAATATAGGCATAAAGCTTAGTTCTTTTAGAAATGGGACACTTTCTTTTGGTCATAGCTCGTTTACTAGTAATCGGACATTCAAAATTTTGACAGCATTTTGTTGCCTGTAAAAAGTACTATCCGAACTATTTTTTTCAAAATTTAAAATTTACGCGTTTTGGGGATATTCACGATGCAAGTGAAAAAGGAAAAAATAATTTTGCACAGTTTCATTCAAAATCCATCATTATCAAATTGATAGCCGACAATACCGTTGATTATTCAAAGAACTACTGTGTATGATTGGTGGAAAAGTATGGAAATACTGTCAAAAATGTCCACAAAGTTCAAATCAACCATTGGAGTGAAGCATATGATCGGCAACTTCGGCTAAGGGTCATCAGGGAAGTCAAGTCTCATACCAGCATTTTTAATTTTCAATAAGCGAAAAACTAAGGGTAGATCGCTGAAATTTGCAAAAAAAATTTCTCCGATAAGCTGAAAGTGTTGCCTCTTAATGAGTCATTCAAACCTAACCTAAACCAATTTTTTTTTTGCCAGATCCACAGCTCGTAAGCTGTATATCTGGTTCCGAGGCTATGGGACAGATGATTTCTGATGAACGACAAAACTTATGAAATACCCTCTTTTAAACAAATTCCAGCGTTTGAACCCTATACCACTTCTGCTCGTGGCAAGGTCCCGAGTATATTAAAGTATGTATTTGCTTATAATTTTGTATAAAATATAATGATTTGCCAAAATTCTGCTCCAGTGGAAAAAAAACAACAATTTTCAAAACGAAAACTATGGTTTTCACTCTTTTCAAAAGCCTAAAAAGAGTAATCTTTTATGTACCCTTCGCAACCTACGATCTATACTAACCGATTATACTTTAAGTTTAATCTCCTCATGGTTTCACTTCGTTATTGCCAGATTTTGCCAGCAGAAATTCCATTGAAAACGCTCAAAAAGTGGCTCAAAAATAATCAAATTTGTTAATTTCGACACAGATCTATCCGCTAAAGTGGCCTCAGTTTCTTTTAAAAGAGAAGTATTGGTCCTAAATGTATCAGAAATTAATGGAGGGGGATGTACCCACCTAAAATACAGATTAGACGAAGTATTAGTTTGAAAAACTGATCATTATCATGACTGAAAAAAGTGTGCGCTGACCGAAGGGAGGTATCAAGAATAAAGTAGAATTTATTCTTACAAAAAAACGATAAATATTTTTTTTTAATTTTTTCATGAATTATCATAAGATTACCTTCATTTCCTTCATAGAAAGTATTTAGATCAAACGAAAGGTTTTTGAGATACACGCATTCGTAACTGTCCCATTTCTAAAAGAACTAAGCTTTACTAAGAAAAGGTGCAGCCAGCCAACACGTTGTACTCGCTGTTCCCAAAATCATTCAAATATGGAAAACACATGCAAGGAAAAGTTCCGATGTCCTCATTGTCCAGAAGAGGAAAATGAGCACTCCGCGGCGGGGAGAAAATGCCCTCTATACCGCCATGAGGAAGCGGTCATCCGTTGTAAAACGGACGAGTCCATTTCCTGGGCAGAAGCCCGGAGAAGGATTGGTTCGCCAAATGCCAAACCTAAATATGCATCGGTCACCGATGCGGACAGTGCTCGAAAAGATAAGGTGATTGAAGCTCTCACAATAAACGTTAAAAACTTAACGGAAAAACTGGAAATTCTTATGCAAGAGAGAGAAAAACACTCCAAAATTGAAGAAGAATTTCAAAATTACAAGGAAAGGGTTAAGCAGTTTTTTAAAAACAACAATATCTCACCAACAGCAACACCAGTAAAGGATAGAAGTCAGATCAGCACACCAATTATTCAATCCGGAATGACTACCCCCACATCGAGCCAAATAACCCCAGATCAACAGCAAGAATTCCACGCAGAACTACAAAAACAATTACAAAATACTCAAAAACAACAAAATCCGAAACTTGGTTTCCAAGTACCGAAAAGCGTTCCTAAAAAATCTACTATTCCACCAATGACTACACGGCAAACAACTAGAACACAGCAGCAATCCTCCAAAATGAAAACAACCCCTGAAAACACCGGAAAAAGAGGAGCACAATCTCCCCTGGCTGATAAAACGAAGAAAAAATCAAGCAAACACGAAAACGAAGAAGAAGAAGAAGATGAACACAGTTCAGACGAATCTATGGATCACAACGAAGAGATGCAAAATGAAGAAGCCGAAACTTCAAACCCAGCTTCCAATAAGTTTTTTCGCAAATAAAATAGGAAAAACGAATATCAAAACTACCACACCTCAACCGATTCTACTACCTACCACCAAATCAACAATCAATTCTATCAGCCAGGAGGAACCACCACCCCATCTGAGGCTCAAGTGGCGTGAGTATCAGTCACTGGGTAATATGTGGAAGGGGATGGTAGCCATCCAGGACGCAATCCTCATACCTGTCGATGGTGAACCCCCTTTCACAGCCCAGATGGGTGCAACGCCGCCCCATAGCATTGTACCCTACGATGAGTTCTTCCCCAGATCATACCAAACTATGCTGAGTAAAACCGACCATTTACCTCCCTCTGAAACAACACCACAATGGGATGCCGGAGAAGGGACTAGTAGAGGACCCGTACCCAGAAACCCGAGGACTGCTACGACTACAACATATTCTACACAAACTTCTAAATCAACACCTCGGTCTCATAGGCCTCAGGGTCAACCATTTCTCCTTCAATGGAACATTAGAGGTTTCTGGAGTAACGAGGCAGAGTTGACCAGGATGATCTGGGGTAAGTTACCATTATGTCTAATGCTTCAAGAAACTCTTACGGATTCCTACAACGCAATTGTTAAAAAGAACTACCACATTTACAAAACTAGCTTCTCCCCAAACGCAAGGAAAGGCCACGCTATTATGGGAATTCTCAAAGAAGTGCCACATGAAATAGTTGAAACCGATCCACAAATTCCTGCCGTTGTGGTTAGACTTTTATCGCCACTAAAAATCACCCTTGTGTGTGTCTACAACCATTTTAAAAGCGGCTTTTATAAAAGGGCGGAAAAGGCATTAGAATCACTGATTCGTGAGATCACTCCCCCTTTTCTGGTGGGTGGCGATTTCAATGCCCGTCATTTCACATGGGACGACTCCACTAACAGAATGGGCGAAAGCGTTGCAACGTGGGCGGCGAACAACGAACTG
Source organism: Uranotaenia lowii (assembly GCF_029784155.1). Lineage (NCBI taxonomy): Eukaryota > Metazoa > Arthropoda > Insecta > Diptera > Culicidae > Uranotaenia > Uranotaenia lowii. Next base: position 147,412,598 of record NC_073691.1, read on the forward strand.
ATCCCGCTAAACGACGGATCGAAAACCAGGTTCAGTCCTATCCAAAACCAATTTGACACGGCTATCGATTTAACGTTTTCATCGTCATCCACTGTAAACAGATTCAAATGGTCAACCCTCCCTGAGCCAGGAAATAGTGACCACATACCGATCCTCGTAGAGCTGGATGGTCCATGCCCTACAGTGCCTGCGGTGATAAAATGGAAGTTGAATGAAGCGAACTGGGAAACATATCAAGTGATAATAAGCGACGAACTTTTTGCCATTGCTCGACCGAACATTGAAAATGTTACATCCACTATTTTCCAAACTGCAAAAAGATGCATCCCTCGTACAAAAGGGAGAACAGCATCAAAGTTTGCTCCCTGGTGGACTGAGGAAATAAGCTCAAGAATCAAAGACAGAAAAGAAAAATGGAAAATCTTAAAAAAAAACCAACAGGTCAGACAATTCATGGCCGATAAAAAATGAACAATTTCGTAAAGCAAGAGCGGAATCGAGAGACATCATCAAAGAAGAGAAGAAAAAGGCATGGGAAATTTTCGCAACCTCGTTCAATGAATTTACTCCAGTTTCAAAACTTTGGCAAAATTTCGGAAACATAACTGGTCGCAAATCCAGTAGAACTAGAAGAATGACAATAAAGGGAGAATACACTAGTGACCCACAGAAAATTGCGGACTATATTGCAGATGTATTTCAAGAAACATTCACCACCGATCACTACGCGCCATCTTTAACAAACCAATACTCACCACCTACTTCTATAGCCGCTAATGACATTATAGATCGAAATTTTTCAACAACAGAACTTAATATTGCGCTCAAAAAATGCACCGGAAAGTCATTCGGGCCGGATGAAATTTCATACTGTATGGTTAAAAACATGCCCCCCGAAGCTAGAGCTATTATACTTGAAACTTTTAACACTTTATGGCAAAATGGAGAATATCCTGAAAAATGGAAAGTCAGTAAGGTGATCCCGATACCTAAGCATGGAGGAAACTCGGAAGGAGCAGACAACCTTCGACCGATTGCACTGACCTCCTGCTTGGGAAAAATTTACGAGCGACTTATCAACCGTAGACTTCAGCAACATCTCGAAACCAACAATCTTCTTCACCCCAATCAACATGCCTTTCGAAGTGGAATGGGAACCACTAGCCACCTCAGTCAGCTGAAAGACATTCTTAACGAACATCGACATGAAAGAATGCATTCAGAAATTGTTTCATTAGACCTAGCCAAGGCGTTTGATAGAACATGGCGCCCCGGAATACTTCGAGCAATGGAACGAGCAAAAGTCGGAAATCGCATTTACCAAGTTACAAAAAATTTTCTCACAAACCGCTCATTCTACGTTGCGATCGGAGGAGCGGTCTCCTCAGCACGCCCTCAACTAACAGGAGTTCCGCAGGGATCAGTGCTATCACCGACCCTATTCATACTAGTTATGAATGGAATATTCGAAACCATCCCTAGAAATATTTCGGTCCTCATCTATGCAGATGATATTCTCCTGGTTGTGGGTGGAAAATTTATAGCGGTTTGCCGAAAGAAACTACAATACGGCATTGACTGCATTTTGAAATGGGCCAAAAAAAATGGATTTTCGATCAACGCACGAAAAAGTTCATTACTACATACATGCTGTGGAACAAAGGGGAAAAGACATCGATTTTTCCTTCAAAGAAAACTGACAGCTGATGGAGTTGAGATAGAACGCACTAGAACTGCAAGAATTCTAGGAGTTACACTGAACCAGAACGGAAATGCTAACACACACTTGAAAAATACTAAAAAAGAATGCGCACACCGAATCAGATTCTTAAAAATTTTAGCCAGCTTGGGGAATCGTGAAACTCTATTAAAAATAGGGTTCGCAACAGTGCTTTCTAAATTGTTTTACGGATGTGAAATATTCGAACCGGAGGAAATTATTCAACTAGAAACAGTCTACAACAACATGCTCCGAACAGTCTCGGGAGCATTCTGCACGTCACCCATTGAGGCACTATATGTAGAAAATGGAGTACTTCCGTTCACTTCCCTTGCAGCACTTACATGGGCAAGAAAGGCAACCTGGATTGCTGAAAGGAGTAGAGTAAGCGAAAATTTCCTTTTGAACAGAGCGAATAGAATGCTGCAGGAAATTACTTGCCATCGACTACCACCAATACTCAAATTGTCGTCAGAAACAACGAGGAATTGGTACGAGAAGCCACCAAATATCGACTGGACTATAAAACGTCATTTCAAATCCGGCGGAAATAGTAGACAAGCAGTTGCCTTGTTCACCTCACTGAAAAACAACAAGTACCTACATAAAGCAGAATGTTTCACTGATGGCTCCCTATCAGAAGGAAAAATAGGCATTGGAGTTTTTCACCCAGATATGGAAAACGTTTCGAGAAAACTCCCAGCAAGTTATTCAATTTTTTCCGCAGAAGCAACAGCTGTGCTTCTTGCTATGAATAACATCAACATACCAACCGCAATTTACACGGACTCAGCTAGTGTTCTTATGGCTTTGGAATCCGGTGTAAAACATCCGATTATACAAAAAATCCACAAACATGTTAATTTAGAAAAAGTTACATTTATCTGGGTCCCAAGCCACGTAGGAATAACCGGGAATGAAGCAGCAGATCGTCTGGCAAACGCAGGGAGGGAAGCCGAAATGCTGGAAACTGGAACACCAAAATCAGACACCCTAAAATGGGTGAAATCGGTTATTTCGAGACATCATTCATCAAAATGGAGAATCAACACAACAATCAAATTGAGAGAAGTGAAATCAAATACCGACAAGTGGAAAGACGTAGAAAACAAAAAAGACCAACGTATCCTGACAAGGCTAAGAATTGGCCACACGAAAATTACGCACGATTACCTGTTGAAGAAAGAAGAACCTCCAGTGTGCAGTACCTGCAATGTGGTGTTAACAGTGAAACACATTCTAATAGAATGTATAAAATACAATACACAAAGAAATGATTTACTACGAGAAACAACTTTACAATCAGTGCTACAAAATGAAAAAAACAAAGAAAAAAAAGTGCTAGAGTTTATAAGAAAAAGTGAACTCAGTGATGTAATCTGATATGTAAAATATGATACACGAAATGGGAGGGTGAAAACATCTGGTTAATCCCTCGATAAATAAAACATACAAAAAAAAAAAAAAAAAAAAAAAAAGAATTCAGATTCAGAATTCAGATTCAGAATTCAGATTCAGAATTCAGATTCAGAATTCAGATTCAGAATTCAGATTCAGAATTCAGATTCAGAATTCAGATTCAAAATACAGATTCAGAATTCAGATTCAGAATTCAGATTCAGAATTCAGATTCAGAATTCAGATTCAGAATTCAGATTCAGAACTCAGATTCAAAATTCAGATTCAGAATTCAGATTCAGAATTCAGATTCAGAATTCAGATTCAGAATTAAGATTCAGAATTCAGATTCAGACTTCAGATTCAGAATTCAGATTCAGAATTCAGATTCAGAATTCAGATTCAGAATTCAGATTCAGAATTCAGATTCAGAATTCAGATTCAGAATTCAGATTCAAAATACAGATTCAGAATTCAGATTCAGAATTCAGATTCAGAATTCAGATTCAGAATTCAGATTCAGAATTCAGATTCAGAATTCAGATTCAGAATTCAGATTCAGAATTCACATTCAGAATTCAGATTCAGAATTCAGATTCAGAATTCAGATTCAGAATTCAGATTCAGAATTCAGATTCAGAATTCAGATTCAGAATTCAGATTCAGATTCAGAATTCAGATTCAGAATTCAGAATTCAGATTCAGATTTCAGATTCAGAATTCAGATTCAGATTCAGATTCAGAATTCAGATTCAGAATTCAGAATTCAGATTCAGAATTCAGAATTCAGTTAGTTTTAATGGAAAATTTGAATCCATCTACTGTTTTTTAAGTAACATCGGATCCCGAAAGGCATTTTACCTTTACAATTCAACACCTTCCGGAGAGACATTAATCAAAATACTACCTCCGGAGACCAGTAGATCAAATTCAATAAACACCCGAGGCAATTTAATGAACTCATAAATAAGCAAACCGCAAACTTTCTAGCCCCAGGGCCCCTCAAATTCATGACCTCCGACGATGGCTTCACGTTTAATGAATGAAGGAGAAAGGTGTAGTAAAAAAAATGGACCAGGTAGCCCCGGGAAACAAATTGATTCCGAACCCAGCAGCTTCTTCTCCTTTTGGTTCCTGAAAAGGGGTTACGACGTTACGAAGGTAGTTTTAACAGTAAACGTTCGACAAGATGCTTGCCCCAAAAGGAAAGGGTTGGGCTTCGTTTATGTTTCTTGAAAATGACAAATTTGACTCTACCCGTTCTGGGGTGAGGTCAGGTAAGAGGTGATTAAGTCATTCGGAGCAATTTGATGGCCCTTTTTGAGAAAGCATGGAGCGAGAAAAGATAAATTTCAGAGCGTTCCTTGAAAAACATTCTGAAAATTCTAGTTTTTTTCTTCACATAATTTGAAAAGATCAAGAAGAAATTAAACAGTAAATCATGATTTGATTTGAGTCATGGAAAACAAATTTCCGTTTCTAACAATATTCGGATCAAAAGTTGATTTACGGGTAGCTCTTGAATCTCGTTTTCCGATACCAAGAATCCAATGCCAGGCTCCGATATTAAATTATCTCGCTCTGCTCCTTTCCGAGACGGTTCATTCGTTTCTGCATAAAGAAGGATGAATAAAAGTCGGGAAAAGTGTGCTTTTCTTTCGGTTGGAAAAAAAGCTGGCCCAGATCGCCTTCCGACTGCTAAGAAGCTGATAAAAATTCATTCTTCCTATTCCATTTTTGGGGCGCGCGCGTGGCTCAAGTGGATAAAAATTCGGTTCAATTCCGACCGGGAGTTGAAGGTCGCAACTTGAAGGTAGGTCCGGGTTTTTTTTCAGGGACAATCGAGGGGCCAAATCTAACAGAAATAGGGCGAAAATAATACCTCCATTTGCCACCTCCGAAAAGCCTCCTTGGTATGAGACTGAAAGCCAACGAAATCTGCTAACGAAGGTGCGCCAGAATCGAGGAATCGCTAACGGTACCGGAGGGATTGGTGGGAAAATCCGGTCAAAGAACCAGCTCAAAGCCGATTCAATAAAGTCAATTTTCCGCTCAAATTGTAGTCAAGTGGAAAAACGCAGTGAATATAAAATTAAACGATAATCGCTCCGGAATTCCCGAGAGCCGAGGAGCGTCATTTTTGTTGGTTGGGTTGAGATATCTGAGAAGTGGGTGAATTTTGCCTTAAATGGTGCCACGTTGTGAGTGACTTAATCGGGAACTTTGTGGTTTAAAGTCGTTTTTGCCAAGAAGTTTTTCGATTACCTTGAACTCGGTAGACATTTTTCTTGTTGAGAAAGTTTTGGCATTAGAACGTGTTTTGTGGAGTAGGAAGCTGGAATATTGAAGGTGCATTCATGAAACTGTTTTCCGATTACCTAGAAATCGGTAGAAATATCTTATCAGTGGAAATATTACGAGTACGATAAGGTTTTACGTTTACCTTAAATTTGGTAGAAATATTACGAATTCGGAAAATCTTAACGTTTAATCGAGTTTTGAGGAGGAGGCTAGAGTATTGAAAGGGCTGGTATGCACATTAAATTTTAAAGTAGAACTAAAGTATTCGAGCCCCACATGAGAGTTATGAGAGATTCGTCAATAAGACCAGATACTGGAATATATTGAGTCGGTTCATAGAAGACTATTAACTGGACACTTATACAATACTAGCTGATCCGATTTGGTTTGCAACTCCTTCCAAAAACAAATGAAATTTGTTAAAAGTGTTTAATTTTTTTGTGGGTATCATTTTAATCCATTTCAGCATAAATCGGAAACAATCATTTTTAAATGAGAACTGCAGCTGGAGATGACTTTATCTTATTGAGTGAAACTTGATCAATAAATTGGTTTTTCAAGATCTCAAATTTTTTCAGTTTTTGTATGTTCCATGAGTTCTTTAATTATGCCAAAATTTATGTTTCGTGGGCATGGATTCTTCACTTTCTCCCTCATCCAAAGTGAGGAGGACTCTTACATAAAAATTTGCTATTATTTAAATAACGTCGCATGCCACATTTGGCTCCATTTGATTGATAACTTTTCTAATTATGCGAAATAAAATATGAAAAAAACTTGTCTCCTTTCCTAGTCCGCGTTGAAAACAGGGAGGGTCCAAAATTATTCGAACGCAAAAAACCTTCAATTAAAGATGTTCCCTTTTGCTCGATTCATGCCAAAAAGCTGTATGACCCCTCCCTCCCGTTTCAAATAATCATAAAAACTTTAATCGAATACTATCCAATAATGCAAACAGTTGTAAGGGAGTCTCCCTCTCCTTTTTCTATCTTCTCATAGGAAGTAGAGGAGGGTGCCAAATATTCATTAATCTACTTATCGTACCCTTATTTATACCCAAATTTGGTTTAATTTGCTTGAATAGTTCTTGAATTATGTGAAAAACTGTTGGAGAGACCCCTCCTTCCTTCTTACCTCCCTATTGGAAAGGGCGATGGATTTCAAATAATAATTGAAGTATAGTTCGTGCCCAAATACCCTCCCACGCCAAATTTGATACCATTTGCTTGTGGGATCTCGAGGCATGCAAACATTTGTTTTCTATTTGGGGGTGGCAGGGCCTTCCTGTGAGAAGGAGGGGTCTCAAACCATAATAGCGGCCTCCAATGCCCCCTCTACCAAGTTTCATCGGTTCGGAAAATCGGATCAATAGTTTCCGTGTCTATAAGGAACAGACAGATTAAGTATTAGAGTATGTCGCGGAAATGAGAATAGTGCTCAGGGCAGGGTTTTTGAAGCGAATGAGTTAGACTTGTCACTTGTCTTGGATGACTTGGGATATCCAGAACAACAAGATACCTTAGAATGCTCGATGGACATTCAAGTTACGATCGCCCCTCGTCCACGATCTATTATTCGCCTTTGCTGAAGTCTATATACTATACACTCTTCGTGAGGAGTAAAAGCGAAGTTCTCAACCGAAGTCAAGGCTCTGGAAGTCCTCGAGTCATCCAGATTAAGTTAACCTTTTGAAGCCAGTTCATCGCCGATTATCACGCACCGGGGTCGCGTAGATCCCAAGGTTAACTTGGCCCCGTTGTGGTTGTCTGCTGCAACGTAACCAGCATACGCTTGTTTTTTTTAGTTCGTAACCACAGGTGGTAAATGCCGGTTTACGGATTGTATTCCAAGGCACGGTGAGCTACTGCGTTCCTCCAGTTTGCTACTCTGGGTCAATGGGTACAATGGGAAGACTCATGGTATACTTCGTTAATACGTCCTACTCCCAAAACTCCAATTCCTAGTTCCCTGTTTAAACTGTTTTACACACTATGCATCAATAGTGGGAGGTCTATTCGCGCTAGTGCGCTCCAAGGCAATACTCATTGACGACACCACTTTCAGCAAAACCTCTCATCCTTAGGACTCGACGTCCTCGCATCGACTCGAGGTTACCGTACACATACCTCTCCTCTGCACGACTCAAGGTCCGACCTCTTTTCTAGCGACTTGAGGTCTAACCTCTTCACGTAATGACTCGAGGTAACTACTTACACCCCTCCTGATCTCTCTTCTTGCGACTTTAGACTCGACATCTTTGGGTAAAGACTCGAGGTTGACCACACAAACCTTTCCCCCTGAAGACTCGAACCTGACTTCTCCTCTAGCGACTCAAAGCCCGTCCTCTTATCTCCAGGATTCGAGGTTTGTCACCTTTATGCCCTTCGTGTGCCTATAACAGCACACGCGAGGGACTTGACGTAATTACTCGGATCATTGTCGACGAAGACGTCATCCTAATCCGACTCGAATAGCTCACCCGGCGTCAACAGACACTCTACCCGTGGGTATTCTCCGACAGTGGTTCACCCCCCTCCTACGAGATCCACTACGATGAAGTTATTGTTTTATCCTCGCAGATTCTCCCGTAGGAAGTGGCGCATACTCGGATACTCAGCAGTGGGATATTCTACACACGTTTCCGGCGCATCTATGACCTCCACTACGCAGAAAATGATGCCTTATTTTTGTAGCTTCGATCAAGTGACCGGGCGCGCACTACTCAGATGCTCCCGGCGATAGAGTCATCCTACACCGTTCGCGGACTGCCGTTGACTCCAGCTCCTCACGCTGATTTGTCTGCACTGAGAGGTTATTTATCATACCGAAGCCTGAAGGCTTCGCGACCCTAAAACCCCAGTACAGCAGCAAGACCGCAAGATAGGCGTTGCTTTGGGATTTAGTTCCCCCTTCCCGAGGTTAAGAGAGAAATTTTGTCTGTAAACCGGACGATTGCAGATGTACGGCTAAGACAACTACCAACGAGCGAACTAGAGGCCGCTGACAGATCCTAGCCAAAGGTGTGAGGGCTCAACACGCGTTTCGGGGAGTCAAGACCCCGTTTCGTGTGTGCGACAAGAGGACAACTTGATCTGCGCTTCGGGATCTCCTAGGTCCGATTCGCAAAACGAGTGGTTGCAGAAAGTGTGGAGTTCTAGTGGATTCAGGCAAAAGAGGTGTCAGACGTAGCCACTAGAGATGTCAGAGATGCCTGGGTTCGACCGTATATGGACCTCCTGGACCTGATTCGCAAAACGAGTTGTTGCACTTAGTGCGGGTCTCAATTCAACTAGAGGAGAAGTCTTGCCTAGAGTCACGGAGCGTTGAGGTTGTTGCTGAGGGAAGTGGATTCGTACTGAGTATGCCGTGAGTGCACCAGCGCGAGATGACCTCCGACGTCAAGCAAAGTTGGAAGACAGTCCGAATTGGGAATCAAGGTTTGAAGCTTCAGGTGGGGCTTAAGGAGAACGAGTGTGGTTACTGTCAAAAGTATTGGAAGATTACGCAACGCATTCTTCGCATTAGCGTTCGCCGAATCTGAAGCGTTATGCAAGGGATAACTTTGAATTTATTTCAGATGTATGGATCAACTTTCTACTGACGCTAGCTTGGACGTACATATAGCCTTCATGTTAAACGAAATTTAAGGAATGTGTTCTTCAATCTAGCTTGGAGTGCGATATTTAATCAAGGAGTATTTCTTCTAAAGAGATGCATACGAAGTTACTTTGGGTACATCAACAATAATACACAGCTTTATGTAAGAGGGACATACAAAAGGATAATCATTGAGTCAAATCTTCTTCAAAGTTTCTATCTACAATCCGATAAAGACTACCGCTGTTATACTGTTATACTGTTATACTGTTATACTACCTAAGCAACATAAGCCTACTTCTTTGCCACAGCTTAAAATTCGTTAGCAAAAGTTTTATTCTTAGTGTCTTCTTCATTCTTCTCGTATGCTATTTCTAGCACGACTCGGAACTGCTTTATCGGCTGGCTCCTGTGATGGTCCAGTTACTGAGACTATATGGCCAACGCTTTCTGTTTTCATCTCGTAGAGTTTATAATCTTTTATACTCCGTAGATATATTTACACACTTTTATACTCAGTAGAGTTTACTTATTTATTGTCTTGTGTTTCCATTTTGTGTTACATTGTGAATAGTCATTTTTAAGTCAAAAACATGTGAATATAAAGGCAATCAACAAATCCTTCCCAGCATTTTTAATTTTTTTTCCCAATCCACTGTCGGAGTTTTTTTGGGCTTGTGATATAGCTCAGTTGGCAAGTCTGTTGTCTCCTGAGCCGATGTCCGCGAGTTCGAGCCCAAGAGTAAACATCGAACGCGTTATACCGGATAAGTTTTTCAATAACGATCCGCCAACTGCAACGTTGATAAAGTCGCGAATGCCATAATGATGGTAAAACGACTATAATCGAAACAAAAAAAAACTGTCGGAGTTTTCATGAAATCGGCTGAATGATTAATGGACTATATTTCGATCTGTCAATTGGAGTCGGTGTGTGTTTTTGCTAGCGTTACTACTTCAAAGGATTTGTCCCTGTGACATCGAGCTTCCGTTTGAACTCTGTTTGGCGGTTCTGGAATGATTTGTGGTTTGTCCTTGATTACGGAAAAACTGCCTGATTAAAGCACTTTAAAAAATGAGCTGTTTTTCAACCATATTTTGGCTCAAAATATGAATGATTCGAGATTAGAGTCAAACTTGCTTTAATATTTTGTTGTAAGAAACATAGCGATTTGTCTACTCCTATAGGACATTCGAAAATTCACATGTCAAGGGAAAATTAAAAATGAAATTTGATACCACTTTTAAATCGCCTGATGACAACAAAATACTTTATTAATAACTAGCATAGCGCTCTGCAGTGTTTGGCATGAAAATGCTAATCCGCTAATCGCTAATAACTTCCATTTATATAATTTAAAGTTTCGCTTTAATTTCGTTCCACTTAATGTAACGCGCAAAATCTCTTAAAAGTTGATTGAGTCATACATGCGAGTAGATTTAGCCATATCTTAAGGACCATTTCGAGTTAATCCTAAATCTAGTAGAGTAGTAAGAATGTTTTGAAGATTGTTTTTAGAGGAGAATGGATTTCAATTTTTACTGGAATTACAGAAAAAAGTGCCTATTTGCGAATTGTCTATAATTCATCATCATCGATACAGATGCTAAACTTTGTATTTCGATTATAGTCGTTTTAACATCTTTATGTCATTTGCGGCTCATATCAAGTCACTGAAAACTTCTCCAGTACAACTGTGATCGATGTTTACTCTTGGGCACGAGCTCACGGACATCGGCTCAGAAAGCAACTGACTTGCCAACTAAGCTATATCACAAACCATCTCAGATGCTGAACAAAATGGTTTTTATTCATTGAATGTAAAGATGAAAAAAATGAACGTGTTCCTATCTTGACTTAAAATTGTTCAAATTTTCTTGTTTTCTGTCTCTCCAAGGAATACACATAGTAAATCTAAAAGTGGACTGACCAAGCTGAATTGAACACAAATATAACAAAACGCGATCGAAAATGATACCTTTTCATGCCATTTTACAGAACCACATTTTTCGTATAATATTTTTAACAAGATTTTCAAAAACAGATTTTTACTAATTTCTTTATGTTTATTCATAAACGATTTACGATATGCGCTAATTTTTCAACAACATATGTCGGTTTCGATTAGCGCTCTATAGCTTTAACCAAATTAGGCAAATATTTTGCAGCATTAAGCTTTTTGTTACCGATTTCGAACACTTTTTCCCTGCCAAATAAAAAAAATCATCGGAATGATGTTAAAAATGGTCAACCAACTGATCTTATAATTTTTGAGAAACGGTACCGGACAACCTTGCCTAATGGTCACTGGCCAACAAGCGAAGAGGGGGGCGTCAGTAATAACTGTCACAGCTCGGACAGCCCTGTAAACAATCTCGGGTGGTTCTGGCATTTATCTCAGTTCCCTGCTCCGATTCCAGCCGATTTCACCCCGAAAAAGGCCCGGGGTGTTGTTTGACCCGAAGCATGGGAGGAGAAATGATTTATGAAATCCCTACCTCGTTTATGACACGGAAAATGGGAACCGTTTTCGGTCCACTCAAGGTCGGTTGGATCGGATCAGAAAAAAAAAGAAAATCCGGAACCGAAATCTTAAAGCCCTGCACTTGAGATTTAACTCAGGTCGGCGGACACCGGATCAGGATTACTCGAGCAAGTTGGTGCCTCGCGAGTTAGCTCTAGAAGTAAATTCAATTTCACGAAAATAATAGGATCGTAATAAAATGTTCTCGAAAGGTAGGAAGGTATCCACATATTTTGCTTCACCGAGCCGTGAAAGTTTAACGAAGATCGGGGCTTGGGAGAAGAGATATTCCTTCGGAAAATCCCTTTGGAATGGCTCCTTTCCACATGGGGTTCGAGGCAGTAGGTTTATGTATTAATGGTGAAATTTCTGCATGTGACTTACAGTCGTATGTATGCAGCTCATATACATACGTTAATTTTCCGGAGTTTTCCGGAATGTCGAGACAACGAGGATAGCAACAAAAAAAAACGGCACATCATCCGGTCACGGGACGAAAAAGTTTGGTCTGTGTTTATACCTTATCCTCTCGCAATTGCGAAAATTCGAAAATGTCTACGAAAAACAGCTTCCCGCTGACAGTGGATCGGTTCGGATGATGAATTGAATGGGGACCGGTTCAGACGCTATTAACAAGGAAAAACCCGATTTAATACACTTGACAGTGGATTGTAGCCTTTCTTTCAGCCTGTAAATTATATTTGGGTACATATAAAACAAAATGAATTATGAATTATGATTAATGAATTTCATACGCAATAAATCCAAAATGAATTTAGGAATTAAAGATTCAAAGTTTTTATTAGGATAAAAGTATTTTTATATGATCATAATTTTCATATAAATAACCTTATTTGCAACTAGTTGGAGATTTTTGAATGACTAGATTCTGGAATATCATGTATGATTCCGTTTCTATGACATTATAATCTAACTCAATTTACTCCTTTTGGAGTTACAGCATATGATATCTTCAAAATGGAAGGGGTATAAAAATTAAGAATACAATTTGAAAAAAGGTGCATGACCATGTATTTCAAATAATTCAACCTCTCAAGTATATGAAACAAATACATAGATAAAATTATTGGATAAAATTTCAAATGCTAGAGTAAAATACGATACCAAAATGCAGAAAATCGGTAGAATAAATTTTGAAAATTAAAAGTATTGAAAATTTTGAAAGCGTAGTATTTTTAATTTTATTATTTTGAGATTTTTATTCTGTTTTGTTGATTTTGTCTATTTTGTTAATTTTGTTAATTTGGTAATTTTTTCAATTTTGTCAATAATGTCAATTTTTTCAATTTTCATAATTTTGTCAGCATTCTTAGTTGATAAATTTTGTCAATTTAACCAATTTTCTAGATTTTGTCAATTTTGTCGATTTTAACAATTTTCATGATTTTGTCAACTTTTTCAAATTTGAAAATTTTGTCAATTTTGTCAATTTTGTCAAATTTGTCAATTTGGTCAGTTTTGTTAATTTTGTCAATTTTGTCAATTTTGTCAATTTTGTCAATTTTGTCAATTTTGTCAATTTTGTGAATTTTGTCAATTTTGTCAATTTTGTCAATTTTGTCAGCTTTGTCAATTAAGTGTATTTTGTCGATTTTGTCATTGTCAATTTGTCCAATTTTCTCAATTTTGTCAATTTTCTTCGATTTTGTAAATTTTGTCAATTTGTCAATCTTGTCAATTTTGTCAATTTGGTCAATTGGGTCAATTTTGTAAATTTCGCTAGTCAATTTTGTCAATCTTTTCAATTTTGTCAATTTTGTAAATTTAGTGAATTTTGTCAATTTTGTGAATTTTGACAATTTGGTCATTTTGGTCAATTTGGTCAATTTTGTCAATTTTGTAGATTTTTGTCAGTTTTATCAATCTTGTCAATTTTGTCAATTGAGTGAATTTTGTCGATTTTGTCATCGTTGATTTAGTAATTTTTTTTTCAATTTTGTCAGTTTTATCAATCTTGTCAATTTTGTCAATTCAGTGAATTTTGTCGATTTTGTCATCGTCAATTTTGTCAATTCTGCCAATTTTCTCGATTTTTTTCAAATTTATAAATATTATCAATTTTTATGATTTTTTCAGCAAAGCTAATTTTGTCAAATCAATGAATTAAGCCAAGTTTGTCAATTTCGTCAATTTGGTCAATTTGGTCAATTTAATCAATTTTGTCAATTTGGTCGATTTTTGTCAGTTTTATCAATCTTGTCAATTTTGTCAATTTAGTGAATTTTTTCGATTTTGTCATCGTTAATTTAATCATTTTTTTCAATTTTCTCAATTTTGTCAGTTTTATCAATCTTGTCAATTTTGTCAATTTAGTGAATTTTGTCATCTCTTTTGTCAATTTTGTTAATTTTGTCAATTTTGTCAACTTTGTCGATTTTGTCAATTTTGTCAATTTTTTCAAGTTTGTTAATTTTGTCAGTTTTATCAATATTGTCAATTCAGTGAATTTTAATCCAGTTTTTCATCGTCAATTTGGTCAATTCTGCCAATTTTCTCGATTTTGTCAATTTTATAAATTTTGTCAATTTTATGATTTTTTCAATCAAGTGAATTTTGTCAAATCAATGAATTATGTCAAATTTGTCAATTTCGTCAAATTGGTCTATTTAGTCAATTTTTTTTTCTGTTTCTTCAACTTTGTCAATAATGATTATTAGCTTTTTAGCTTTATATGCATGTTCAAAAAAAAAATCCCAAATGCTTCAAACTCTACTATGGAGGGTTTGGTGGCGCTACTGTTTGGTTGTCATCTTCCATTGGCTTCAGCAAGTGAAAGTTCAGATTGACCTCCAAGCCGTCATCGTTTTCCTCTAGACACCAACCCCAACAACAACAACGCAACGTTAGATCTGAAGAGAGGAAGAGAAAAGGGAACAAAAAAACAAGCTCGAGAGCTTAAAGCTCGAGAGGATTCAGTAGCATTTGTCTTATTAGATTTAATTTGCTTTCACGGGCGAAATACTCTCCTGTCGTTGCTGCTTAAGAAAAAGCTTCGTAAGCACGAACGGCACGTGAGAAGATGAGAGGATGTGCATACATCGTCCGCGTACCCGTGTTGTTTTCCCCTTCTCAGAGCAATCTGTTCCTGAATATAATGTTGGGCGAAGTTACTATCGCTTTCGTACCATGCAGTGTGGGCATGACCTACTTACCAACGACTTCACAAATTTCGGGGTCGTACCCCTGGGTAAAAACCATTTTTATGTTCAATAATTCGGAGCTTTGGTTCCGAAATTTTTGAAATGGTTCGGTGTAAACTGAACCATTAAAATGAAAAAATTTCAATCATTGGCCGAGAAAATATTAACTGGCGTCTTCCTCCCATACGGTTTCTGTCACCATGACATCAAACCTTAGAGGGAGTGAAGCCTGTCTGTTCCCCCTTTCACACATCGACAGGTCCATACTTTTCGATAGCAAGCGCGTATCTATGACGTCACATATAATTTGACGTCATATATACGATAATCTTGATTTTAGTGATTGCTTGTTGTGGCCAGCCAGCTAAATTGACACGTTTTTTGGTGTGATGATTTGATGATAATTACTATGAAAATTTATTTTTCAAACTATTTTGTTTTTTTTTCTTTCTTTTATACATTGAAGAGGGAAAAAAATCAAATTTTTTAAGACAAAAATCATTTTTATTGTACTTCCCAGTTTCGCAAAAACGTAGTGACAAAGTTTATAAAAAATCACACCAATACATACAAATACACTGACATCGTCTGAACTCGTCGAGCTGATTCGATAGGTACCTATAAAGGTATATCTAAGACCCATAATTAATGATCTCCCAAATCGACCGATAACTATACCTTTCTGAAAGAAAGGCAAAAACATGGTACAGAGTATGATATTTCACAGCTCATTTCCCAGATTTAATTCAACGAGCGCCTCATTTTTTATTCAGAAATATAAGGGAAAATTTGGTTTACTTTTTTCACTCTTTCGATTCCGAAATCGTAATGAATAGCTCAGGGCAGGAATCAAGGTATCTACTTTGATTTTGGAAAATGCAAAATGCTTTATTTAAGATAAACATATTTTTTCAAACCCTTCTGCGAAAACGTTTTGAGGTATACCAGCGTTGAAGCTTCAAAAAGCGTGGTCTCCAAAGCACGACTTGGATAAATACTGTACGGTGTCCGCAAAGCGGAGCTTGATGTAAATGACTCTACCCTTGTATCAAGAACTACGAGAAATATCTCCATGAAGCCTTAAGAGCAGATTTGAACTTCTCAGTCGAGTCTATGGAAATCTATAGGTCCCTCAAAGTCACTTTTGGTTATAGTACTTACAGCCGGGGCGTCAAGTTCTCCTGCCAGTGAAGAATCGGAGCGCTGATAGATTTGGTTATATCTCGGCGCGGTTTAGTGTAAAAGGTAGGAGCAAGACGTAGATGACTTAATGGCCGCCATAGACACCGAATAAGAAGGTGTGAGTAAGCTAGGGCAGCTCGCGAAACATGAAGTTTCTATTCGGAGATATCCACGAAGTTATCAAGATATGCTGGGACGCTACTTCTAGGTCTTAACCCTAAAGTCAGTCCTTGGCCCGGTTTCGCGGATCATCAGGGCGACGTAAGGCCACGATACCCGAAAGTAGGTGGAGATATCCTACACAACGTACGCGACATACCTAGCATCTCGGCTTACGCAGAAGACCGTTGTGTGGTCAACCCCGCGCCTTTATGATAAAGAGTCGGGTCTCGAGTCGTAAGAGGAGGGATCAGGAGGACCTTAATCAACAAGAGGAGGGATAGAAGTGGTCACCTTGAGTCATTACGAGGAGAGGTCCGATATCAAGTCGTTAGAGGAGAGATCGGACCTTGAATCGTGCAGAGTAGAGGTCAACATCGAGTCGATGCGAGGAGGGGTCGGGTATCGAGGCGTTAGAGGAGAGATCAGGCCTCAAGTCGCGAAGAGGAGAGGTTTGTGTGGGTATCTCGAGTCATTGCGAGGAGATGTCGGTTCTCAAGTCATTAGTGGAGAGTTCAGGCGTCGAATCGTAAGGATAAAAGGTTTTGCTGGAAGTGGTCTCGTTAATGAGTATTGCCTTGAAGTGCACTAGCGGGAATAGACCTCCCACTATTGAAGTATAATGTGCTAAACAGTTCGAGGTGGGAACCAGGTCTGCGGCCTCAGGTAGAGTTTAGGGAGACTCAGAGTAGCAAACTGGGGGGACGTGGTGGCTCGCCGTGCCTTGGAATACAATCCGTAAACCGGGATTTACCACTTAGGTTAACAACTAATAAAAAAAAGAAGGTAAAGTCATACATCCTAGCGGTGGAGTCATCCTATAAAAAGGTCGCGAACTGGTGTTGGTTCCAACTCCTCTGTAGAGCAGTCATGATCCGTGTGAACCATGGGACAAGTATTGGCATCCTTGCATATCCTCCGCACGATGATGTCGCTGTCGTGTCGCGTACACAGACGGCATGTTCGTGCGTACTCCTTGGAACCTTGGACAGCTGAATGCTCCGACGTCTTGATTGTGCGGGCTCTTGGATTTTTTTTCTGTTCGTAACCACAGGGGTATTTCAATCCCGGTTTACGGATTCTATTCCAAGGCAATACTCATAGACTCATAGACACACGGCTCGAAGTAAGAACTCTCTTCTAATGACTTGAGAGATCCGACCCTTCCTCGTATCGACTCGAGGTTGATGTACACATACCTCTCCTCTGCATGACTCAAGGCCCAATCTCTTCTCTAGCGACTGGAGATCTGACCTCCACTTTTAATGATTCGAGGTGATTACTTGTACCCCTTCTTATGTTGATAAAGGCCCAATCTCTCTTTTGCGACTCGAGACCCGACCTCTTATCGTAAAGACTTGGAGTTGACCACGAAAACCTCTCCTCCTGAAGGCACAAGGCCTGACCTTTCATCTAACGACTCGAATCCCGACCTCTTATCTCCAGGATTCAAGGTTTACGTTAGAAAACGTCATCCAACTTCGACTCGAATGGCTCACTCGGCGTCGAGGGCCACTCTACCCGTGGGTATTCCCTGATCGGGGAATAACTCTTTTCCAACGATTTCCACTGCGATCAAGGTGCAGCTTCGATCGTTGTGAATCGGAGCATCCTACGCACGCGGCGTACCCACGCCATCTGAGGCCACGTGTCCAAACCGGTGATGGTACCCCGTGAAGCATCCGTGACCAGTTAAGAATTACGGTGTGCAGAAGTCCACCTCATCGTGTTTTCGATTCATCCAAAATTCGACGTTAGGGATCAAAGATCATCGACCGCTATCCAAGCTGTTCCACAGCTGCTTTCATGTGGTCCTCGAGGCTTCTCTGACATGTATCTGGCACGTCGGGCTAACAAAAGTGCGACAAGAGCCTCACGCAGGTCATATCTAATACGGCAGTCATGTCTAATGTAAGCAGTTTAGCTCACGAAGACTCAGCAGAAGCTAATAAACTGCAGGTGATCAGCGGATACCAAACCGTTTCTCTGAAAGCGGAGGTGGAGAGGTTCATGCCCACCTCGGTTCTAATAAGAAGATTACTGAGAAAATACGCTAAAGCGGTTTCAACGGCCATCTGGTAGCAGCTGATAGAGAGATTGATCTCGAACTGGATAGAGGGAAAACATGAGGCTTCATAAAGTATGATCACTGGTAGGGATACGTTGAAATACTATTTTGCCTGTCAGTGGTACGAACTGTTCAACTGTTCAAAATTAGAAGGGAAACGTGTCATAATACTTGAGATGAGGTCGCCAACATGTGCAGCAGAACACAAATGGTGTAAGACGACTCCATCATAAACTACATGCGTCAGATCCAACGGATGGAGCTGTATAGAGCATTTTATAACCGAGTAGTATCGATCTGTATGGGTGAATCCAGTCTACGTAACGTCCAGTCCAGTTATAACGTGAGGAAATCATGCATTAGGTCGCCAAATAGAGGAATAATGGTTACTGGAGATGGATTCGCCATGAAGTCACTAGCGCTGTCCAACTACCTTCAAAGGATGGCTTTTATCACGGTTCTGGTTGAGACCAAACATCGGGGAAATAACAAACTAGGGGTTGAGGCCGTTAGCTGTGCTTGGATCACAATCTGTAGAATGAAGGTAGCCAATTCACAGTATTTGAAAATTTGAAGTTACTTGTATTTCATTAGCATCCTCAGTTAGTTATCGACTGAATTTGGGTGTTTGGGAAATGGTGTCTTATGGAACTCATCAGCTACTTTCGTATTCGGTTCGGATTCGACTGGGACGATGAAATCGATTGAAAACTAGTTTGCACTGACACATGCTACCTAACGCTCGTCAGATCCGAAGTAACACAGATTAATTGAAAGTTTTATTATGGTTTAATAGTGGCATTTTTACATACAGCTAGTTTTACAACTGTTTTAATTTAGTCATGAAAAATGTTTAGATTCTTGATTCAATAATTTGCTTTCCGGTAGTTCTGAAAACGCTAATATAGCTTTTACTTAATATACAGTTTAGGTAGCTTAGAAAGTGTTCTGAATGCTCTATAAATACTTGAATAAAACATGAACCAAAAATTTTGTTTTAAGCTTTTTTTCTGCATGTTTCAAAAAAGCACGCAGTGCTTGATTTTGAAGCCGTACTAAAATTAGGTGACTGTTCTCGATCAAGGTGTCAAAACAGGACACGCTCAGGCTAAATTTCTCATATTTGAATTGGAAGTAGAGTAGAGAAGAGAAGAGTAGAGTAGAGTAGATTAGAGTAGAGTAGAGTAGAGTAGAATAGAGAAGCCTAGAGTAGAGTAGAGTAGAGCAGGGTAGAGTAGATTAGAGTAGAGTAGAGTAGAGTAGAATAAAGTAGAATAGAATAGAGTAGAGTAAAGCAAGGTAGAGTAGAGTAAATAAAACTTAAGTAAAGTATAGTAGAGTTAAGTAAAGTAAAGTAGAGTAGAGTAGAGTTATGTGTGATAGTGTTTCTTGTGTAGAGGGGTCTATTTTTTTTCTTCCGAATCATATTCAAGGTTGAAACCTTTTAACACATCTACGCCACTGCCATGTTCGTTCCATTTCGACTATTGGGTGATTTGCTCCGGTAATTCACTGGGCTTGCCAGGCAGGTGCCTGACTTGCTAGAAGGAAAATACCGAAACCGAGAAAACGGAAGCCACCTATACGGTACTTTCTCTGTTTCGAGAGCAAAAAAAACTACAGGAAAAGTTGGCAATTGCTGCAAAATTGTACATTTCCTCTTTGTCTGGATCTTAGACGATGCTGCCTCTGGAGCTTGAGCCTGTTTCATTGTATGTTGAATCCCATTTTTTCTGCTGATGCTCTTTCTCCATGGGAAAAAGATTGGTGCTGCAAGGGGATGGGCTTTGGGACGGTATATGTTGGTAATCTTTTCCGACTAAGGAAAAGCCTGAATCTAGAATATGAACCGGAACCAAGAGCTGCATATATTAACGACAATTTGTTGGTTACCGCTTGTATGGGGAAAGTACACATAACTTGGGCAGGGACTGCAGGACCAACAAAAAACTGGAAGGTCTACCGCTAGTAGATAAGTGGGCATCCCAAAGTCGAGAGCCCGGAAAGGTACGTCCGGATGGCTAGGAAGTTGCCATTTTTCGAAAGTCGTAGGGGTCGTTGGGTGCTCATAAGTTTCGACAAGGATTCAACGAAATGTTTATTGGGTTAGCACACCCACAGAGCTAACTTAAACAAAAATGGGCGTATGGGCTGATGTAGGTTTATGCGAAAAAAAAAACTAGCTCAGCATATAAACAGAACCGAACGGCACTTTTGTGGGGATCAAATTGAAAACGTGTAAATAGCCAACCAAAGCACCTACTCGTAAACAGATGATTTTTACCATCTAGATGGGAAATCCCTTAGTCATAAATTGGGCCCTAATAATGAACCGCATTTTTTGGCGGAAAATGCTGCTAGATACTCAACATGTGCTTAAAATGGATTGTTCATGACTTTAACATAATAACTAAAAATAAGAAATTAGGGTATCAATTTGAGTGAGAGTTTTCAGAAGTGAAAAAAATATCTTTGCGCACTTGAGAGATTCTGTAAACGCAAAACTTCGACCTCGACGAGGTAAAGTATCATACATTATCATCATCAGTGGGATTTTAAGCATGTGTGAAAGCTACCGTTCGAAACAAATTATCGAGCACGAGTCAGCCGGTCAAGATTTCTAGGAACTTTTCGTTCAACCTTGCCGGTCCCGAAAATGTTACCTGGAAAGTATGTTCCGATGATTCCGGAGAAAGTTTCATCGAACAAGTTTCTATGCCAGGGAAAAACTTTTCCACTTACATACATTCAGGCAGTCGGCTAATATGTATCATTATCGGTTGAATCAACATTCTCAGCGATGTTCGGTAAGGTATAACACAAAGTTGCTCCTCAGCATTCGGTAGCCAAGGATTTTCTTGCGATGCAAGAAATTTGCCACCGGACAATGTTCAGCTAAGAAGGTTTGGAAAACTGTTACATCTTTGGAATATTTCCTCCAAAACAGAAAAAAAAAGTTTTAACGCTTTACGAATTTTAAGCTTGAATTTCGTAGAATCGTCTAAGTATTAAATAAGACCTTATGAACTCGAGGGCAAGTATTTTGACCTTGGAGGTAAAGAAATAAATGTAAAAAGTTTTCACAAAATTAGTTCATCGAGAATCGGAAGTTTCATTGAATATTAGATTCCAAATTCAACTCTAGATGCTTGATTAGTATTTATTGTCAGCCTCTTTGATGTGAGGCAGAAACATTGAGAATGGCTTCAACCGACAGAAGTAAGCACATAATTAGATGCAAAATCTTCCCTCTGAAAGGACTGATAGATTATGTGTAAGATCAGTTCAACAGTTTAGTGGCATACCGGAAGGAAATTTGAAGGTGAATGTTTTTCGTACCGAAAGATTTTTTAGTATTAAAAAAAAAAACACTTATAACAGTGTAAAAACTAATTCAACAATGAATGTTTACAGGTCGGACTCGATTCTACGTAGACTCGATTATTCGGCGTCTCGATTATCCGTGATTCAATTATCCGTAAATTTGGACTCGATAGGATTTTTTTAAGTGATTCTGTTAAAGTTGAAAATAAAAAAAAGTAAAAGTTATTCAAGTGTTATTGTTAGTTGTTCCAAGTGTTTTTATTCATGGAGTTAAAAACTTTCTCTCTCTCTCTCTTTATTTCGACTGAAATTCCATAACCTCTGAAGGCAAACGATTTCAATCTGCCCTATGCTGAAGTATTGGACATGATCTCATCGTCTTCTGCCATATCACTTGGTGGACACACATTTGACGAAGAAATCGCTAGATTCGAACAAGTATCAAAGTCATCATAGAATGAAGAATCATTATTGGGACCCAGCAAACATTTTTGTAGGTGTATTTCTCAACAACTTTGTTACACGATTCATGTTCATTAAAGAATGATCGTATAAAACTCTAAAAAATAGCATTTACCTACCCAAGTGGAGGTAATATAAACATACATATTTTAAAATTCTGTCTAGAGCGATAAAAGCTATACAAATTGGACGATATTCATCACCTTATTCGTACATTATGAAAGTTAGCAAGAGAGCACAAGTTTTGCTCTCAACTCATGCAAACCGTTGCCAGCGTCAATAGTTTTTTGCTTCTCTCATTGAACAATTCTTTCAAATCAACCATCTGCTTTTTATCTGATTGCACTGCTGCTCGCAGAGAGGGCCACAAGGTTGTTTATTTGAATCCCACGCGGGAGAATAAATTTGCAAACATGGCGGACTTTTTATCATATTCGATTTATACCGACTTTAAGTAACTATTTTTACGATCGGAATTGGTAGGAACTGCGATTCGCTTCAACATTACTAACGACTCAATCTATCATTTCTATGCGATTTCTTCATCATTTATTACATCAAACTGAACGTCTTTATCTTGAACGCTGTAACTCTGTTATTTAACTTTTGTTAAACTGGTGTTAGTCGCCCTCTCATAAAAACCAGGAATAAGGCTGCAATGTGCAGCTCTCGAGAACGTTGCATCTTTAAGGTTAATTTTTCTAACATTGATGTCATATTCTTCAGAACAACTAATAGCTCTTCGCATCAGCCGATAACAGGATTTGATCATCTGGATAATGTTTTGTTAGATCGGCTGAAGTAAAGATGCTGAAATTGAACCATCGACGATTAGGAGATCTTCAGCTAAATATACAGCGGGTTGAACATTAGTCCAATCCTAGAAGGGTTTCTAAAGCCGTGATCTTCATAACAAGCAGATTTAAAAATCACTCTTTAAAATGTTAACGAGTCATCCACGCGGTTTTTTGAAGCCACGAAGTACACGGGAGGTGGCTGTAATTTGGAAATAAAGCCTACTCTTGTCTGCCTGCTTTCAAGAAGAATTTTAGATATAGTGAAAGTAGTTTTGTGGACCTTTTTTTTGACTGGATCATCCGTTGGATTCGATTATCCGTTCCGAAAAAAATGGAGTGAACGCAGAATCCACCCTGTAATGAATCTCTCAAGCCCGACGTAATGTGACGGATTTAAGCATCTTTAGGTTATATAGGTTTCTTCAACGCTTTTCGAAGCCACTCCTAAGAGTAAACCCCTTTAACAGCGTATGGAGAGTAAACTTATTTCAGGTAAGTACCTTATGGTTATACCATAATTCTCGCAAGGAAGAGTCTATCCGAGATTGTAGAATGCATTAGTTTCCAGCGAGTTTATACCCGAAGATTGCCTTGAGAACTGTTTGCGTAGTGGAGATGGTCCAGGTTAGACCAAAGTGGATGGAAGTCTTAAACGTTCTACGGGTGGCCTCTTTCTGAGTTTATTAGCCATCCCGGAATAGTGAGCGATGCCCTATTATGTAACAATAGAGACTAGGACAGCTGCAGAAGAAGATGTCGTTGATCCCCCATGACGTAGACAGCATCGAAGACTACGTTTTAGTACGTTTCCCATATGCAGAAAATAGTGGCATCACCTTCTCAATGGGAAAAATACCATGAGTTAGTGTTAGATGCTGTCAACGTCATGGGCCATTTTCCCCCTGAAGAAGATAGTGGTAGATCCACAGAACGTATTCGTGATTGCAGACCAAAGACATTTTCTCATGCAACTTTTACGCTTCCCCAATGTAGTCCAACATTTTAACGAGCTTACAGAAAAAAGCCCTGTAGCGATAGGGCGAGACTTCAACGCTTAGGAAGTGATCTGGGGAAGTAGGTTGTTGGAGGCTATTACTATGTCTAGGAGTGTTGCGGCCAATCAATGGTGCCGCTTATGGATGGACCTCTGAAATTGCCGAGAATCGCGATGGAAGGCTGAAAGCCTAGCGGCGAGAATCAAGAGACGCCGTTTCCCGAACATATAGAGTAGCTGTCGTTATTAAGACTAGCAAGGAAGTTGCTACAGGGTGCTATTTCAGAGAGAAGATGACAACTCATGAAGTCAAGTCTATGGATTTGACCATAATAGATTTGGTAGCATTGGATATTTCAATTTCCTCAGCTTGGAGTTCAGAGACGCATGAGTGAATAATACTTGTTGTCTGGTAGAAGATCCAAACTCAGTGGTGTAGGTGGCTGTACAGACCATTCCGGAGTAGTGTTACCGCGAACTGGCTCGGTAAGGGGTATTTCTCCAAAGTGTGGAAAAATCCTCTCAACCCAATTGGCGATCTGCAGTGATGATCGAGAGAGGAGGCAGATCTACAGTGGAATGGAATGTGGAAGAATACGCAAAACGCACAGTCAAAACAAATGCAAGCGTTCTTCTCAGTGACGTTTAAACGCACTTCACCGCCCGGGATGTATCTGAGTAGTGCTGCTTCCAACGAGGGAAGCAGCGGAACTTAGACTTGATCTTCTTCGCAATTGACCTTGTAGGAATGGGGTAAATATCTATCGGTGGATACTTTCTAGGTAAAGAAGCCCAAAAAACAGGTCGAGCCTCTTGAGTCGGTGTAAGAAGGTGCCGTTTTTCAGTGTTAAAAACGCAGGTTTCAGTGTTTTCATCCGTCTTGTCGTTACATAACTACACAATTCATTAGCGATTGCTATCGTCGCACTGCCCACTTCTCATATTCCCTAACCGGGAAAGTACTCATTTATCAATAAGTACTTTGATACTCTTACCCAGAATATCTGGCAACACTGTTGTGTTACCACGAACCCAATTTGGGTAGTCTCGCCTAACCGTGTGAAGATGAAAACATTTGTACCGCGTTTATCATCATCACCTGTCATCAGCAATCATTGATCCGTTGTTCTCGATTGCAAATTGGACACAAAGCATGTGGAGAACCGATACAAATCGTGTGTTGGTTCCGTGCGATACAGCAGAAATCTTCTACCGATGGATCGTTCTGATCGGCGTAGGAAACCATTTTCTGAAGGATCCGAACGGTGAGTTTCAACAAATCCTCTCAATTCGCCAATCGAGAATGCTTAACAGCTTCGCACATCTCGCCCTTGATAACGACTTGGTGAATGCATCAACTGGCTGATCCTCAGTAGAGATGTGTCGCAATGAAAGCTGACCGCTTCTTACGATCTCCCCGATGAATGCAAGGGATGTTGTCCTCCTTAAACGTGGAAGGAGTGCTAACCACACCCAATTCACCTAGAGAGATTGCTAGCCACATACCTTCTTTGATTGAATGGCAAAGAGCTCCTATCTCAGCCTCGGTCGAAGACATACTGACCGTCTGCTGACGTTTTGTTGACCACGAAAAAAGATTCCCGTAAGAAGATCCGTGTTCGCGTTTCTGCGCTATACCAACGCAACATCGGTCATACGTGTCGAAGGTATCGCAGAATACGCTTCAGGCCTGACCAATACCTATCCGCTGGGCTGGTTTGGTATTTACAAAGTGCGCTAACCTAAGCACTGATGTTCGATCTCTAAGATGACTGCAAACAACCGATCAGATCGTTGAACGGCTGCTCGGTGATAACCTCACCATCGTTCTGCTGCGGCCATCGAACATTTGTGTCAGAAACAGAATGGGTTTCCTGTAACCTGGGTTAAGCTAACCGCTTCTCAAATCTCGCTCTTATCCGTGGTTCCGGCACCCACTTCTATTGGTCTTGGTCTTCCAGAACCCTTAATTGTCTCGGCGCTTCATTTCGCTCCACATTTACGCTGAGTAGCTCTGAATCGCCGTCTGCGTCTCAGAGCCGGTTCCGGATTGACGGAATCTTGGCCATCATTGTCATCGTCATCATCGCTACCCTTGAAGTTGCTCTCGTTTCGCACAATACGCTGACTGGTGGCTGATAACCTCAGCGTGCGATCGTACAACATATCTCGAGTGTTGTGTTCTGGTAACCCCAGAAAAGCATCCTCTTGTAGCTATCAAAGCCCTCTCTCGGTGACTCCGAGAATTGGCCGGACTTCGATCGGCAGCCCTCGTCCTAAATGCCACAAAAATCAAGAAGTGGTTGAAATCACTGGCAACTTACCGTCGTCGGAACATCTTCCAAATATCGAAAACAAGCTCGCGCGTGCTAACCACAGCGCAGCTAAAAAGCACGAGAACGATTTTCTCGACTTGCAGCTTCATAGACTTTCGTCCAGGTGCGTCAACCCTTTGAACTTCCTTGGAAGGCAACCTTTAGCACTATGAGTTCAATTAGACTCTGATACGTTGCTGAAGTTGCTGGCAACTAACCGTCGCCCAAAACGACTTCTCCAAAGCCACAGCAAAGTGACACTGCTGGCTTGAATGAGCTCACGTGTGCTGAATGCAGCGACGTGGCTCGTGACGGCATCAAGAGTAACTCTCTCGGAACCCGACTTTGCAGCCTCGACCTTTGACGGAACCTCCTGGCTGGCCTGGGACATTTCGGCGATCCTTTGGCTGCTGGCTGATCCTCTGGCTCGTCTCTGGGCTGGCTTGTCCCTCTGCGCTGGCTGCAGCAGAACTTGCTAACTGCAAGTCTAATATACTTGAGAGTACCCCTCTCAATTACTCATAATTTTCCAATCTAGACGTATCTGGGCCCATAACCTGTTGAAAACCGTATGTTTCAGTGGTGGATTAGAGTTATCGTTATTCGTGTTTCGTCAGTCTAGTCGTTACATAACCACACAATTTATCAGCGATTGATATTTGTCACTTTCCATATTCCCTAACCGGGAAAGTACTCATTTCTGAATGATTACTTTGATACTCTTACCCAGAAGGGATCTGGCAAAACTGTTGCGTTACCACGAACCCAATTTGAGTAGTCTAGCTTACCCGTGTGAACATTTGTACCGCGTTTATTTATCATCATAACCTGTCATCAGCAATCATTGATCTATTGTTCTCGATTGCGAATTAGACATAGCAAGAGGAACCAAAACAAACAATGTTTTGGTTCTGCTCGTGGCAGCAGAAATCGTTTGCTGCTTTTAACGGATGCCGGAGGAAACCGTAAGTTTCAACATTTAGTAAACATCCGAATCGTAGTGTTAAAAGATCCGATCGTATGCTGTATCAGGCGTAAGTCTAGGATAAGCGCAACTCGACCGACACACGGAAGCCAGAAGAGCCGCGGAGCCATAATACCTAGTGTTGTCAATCATCACCTAAGAGTATCCGAGTATAGACGTTTCCTAATGATCGAAATTGTGAGGATAAGGTATGACCTTCTGTTTAATGTGTGTTTAAGATGTAGTGACTAAAAGTGTTTCAATATCGTCGAAGAAGATTGATTCTCAACGGCAGACAAGGCTTTCGAATCGCTGTAGGATGTCGTCAACGTCGGGAAACATACGATTCCAAGATAAGCTACTCTCGACCGAAACACGATGGACAAAAGTGACAAACGTCGAGTGATTCTGATGAGATGTCGGGTTTTGAGTCGTTTGAGAAGAAGTCAGGCCTAGAGTCGTCGGGAGGAGAGGTTGGTGTATTAAACCCCCAGTGAGTACGAGAAGCTGAAGTAACTCGGAGTAATGATTGTCAACTTATTGTTCTAGTGAACATATCAAATACTGTTTTAGATTCATTGACCTAAATAATGCCGAACTTCTGTGGTTCAAAGATCATCAAAAGAGATTCTAGCTTTGTCGAAACTTCAACAAGCAGGAGCAGCCTTGGGCATACGTCTTAAGATCTTCTGTACCAGTCTGAAGTTGTCGAATGCGAGGGTGTGTAACAGCTTGTTATGTTATTTGGAATAGAAAATCTGATACGAATGTGTTAGGTATGAGAGAGGGGGGGTGGAGGACGATCCCTCCCAAGTTCCTAACGTGTACAATCAAAAATTCTCACCAATTAACCATGACATTGGGGCTGTTACAAGGCAATTTTAATTATCTTTACACAAACTCATCTATCATTGGGCTTCAGCTGGTACACCACTGTGGATTATCGCTAGGTTTCCGGTTCCACCCTCGATAAGACAATCGTTCTGGAACACTCCTCAAAGCAGGCGGCGGCCTAACTATAATTGAACAAACCGCATTCAGCCGGAAAGAACAGCAACCATTGCCCAGAAACCGGCCGTCCGGAAGGCTTCCGCCTTCAGTAGCAAGAGTACAGACATGCCGGATGTAATGTGTGGGTTTTTCTTATCTTCGGAGACACCTCTCGACCTTGTCGGCTGCCTCAGTGGTAATATATTCGATGACTTCCATCCCCCTCGAATGGTGACTCTTGGAGCTGGAATCCCAAAATAGAGAGAAAAAAGACCCGAAAACAACTAAGCAACGTGCCATCCCAAAACGAGCGCATTGAACCGTAAAAGAAAAATGGGAATGGACCCAAGGAACAAATCTCTTCGGACCAAACCAAACTGGCTCTCTCGGAATGTGCCGGAATCTGGCCATGGTCCTGGAAATGGACGTCGTCGTCGTCTTTGTTGGTCCCCGTGGGGGTGATAGTTTGGGGGAAACAACATTTTCTTACTTTTTTCTTGCCATTTTCTCTCGGCTGCTCTCAGATACGTTTTCCCCTAAGGAAGGTTTCGATATGTTTTCGAGAAATCCTATCCGATTTTCTCGAATGGAGTTTGGCTTGAGGGCAAATTTATTTTCAGAACAGCAAAAGTTCGTATCCGTAAGCTTCCGTGCGGATTGGAAGTTGCTCACCTTGGCCAGTACAAGACACAGATAGTTTTGTAAGACAAATCCACGTGTAGGTGATGATATGCTTTTTTTCTCATTTTATGCTTTTTTCCATTACTTGGATAGGAACGTTCCAGTGGGACGTGAATTTCATCCGTTGAAATAGATAGTATTGAAATTTTCACTCATATATTAAGTTGAGAAAAACAAAAATCTTCGCTCCAGTTCTACTATTACATAAAAAAATTTCTTACATCAACACTCCCTTCTCAAAACTGCCAGATATCTCTGCAAGAAATATGTTTGTCGCCCAACACCTTCTGGAAGGTGTTCACCTACTACTTATGTACTACTACATATGGGTTCTACTTACATGTCTGAAGCAGCAGGGCCATCATCAGCAGCAATGTCGTCAGGGCCTGGGCCTTCGGAGATGCCATCCGCCCCCGCGACGCCTTCCAACGGCGGCCGGAGGCAGCATCCGTTGCAGATAGTTTATGCAGCTTAAGTCGAGGTTTCATGGCGACCGTCGAAAATTTGCAGGAAGCTACGATGAATTTTCCACAATTTCGAGAAAGGTTGTGCTGAGGGCGAAGAAAAAAAAAAGAAAAAAATTAGATAGGAAAAATAACATCGTGCAAACTTGAAGAATAAACTTGTAAGAAACAAATTACAAAACCTAATTTGAATTGATCAATCGAATGTGTAAATGAAAAAGATTATCAAATCTCAGATTCAAATTTCATATTTAGATTTCAGATTCAGATTTCAGATTCAGATTTCAGATTCAGATTTCAGATTCAGATTTCAGATTCAGATTTCAGATTCAGATTTCAGATTCAGATTTCAGATTCAGATTTCAGATTCAGATCAGATTTCAGATTCAGATTTCAGATTCAGATTTCAGATTCAGATTTCAGATTCAGATTTCAGATTCAGATTTCAGATTCAGATTTCAGATTCAGATTTCAGATTCAGATTTCAGATTCAGATTTCAGATTCAGATTTCAGATTCAGATTTCAGATTCAGATTTCAGATTCAGATTTCAGATTCAGATTTCAGATTCAGATTTCAGATTCAGATTTCAGATTCAGATTTCAGATTCAGATTTCAGATTCAGATTTCAGATTCAGATTTCAGATTCAGATTTCAGATTCAGATTTCAGATTCAGATTTCAGATTCAGATTTCAGATTCAGATTTCAGATTCAGATTTCAGATTCAGATTTCAGATTCAGATTTCAGATTCAGATTTCAGATTCAGATTTCAGATTCAGATTTCAGATTCAGATTTCAGATTCAGATTTCAGATTCAGAATTCAGATTCAGATTTCAGATTCAGAATTCAGATTCAGATTTCAGATTCAGATTTCAGATTCAGATTTCAGATTCAGATTTCAGATTCAGATTTCAGATTCAGATTTCAGATTCAGATTTCAGATTCAGATTTCAGATTCAGATTTCAGATTCAGATTTCAGATTCAGATTTCAGATTCAGATTTCAGATTCAGATTTCAGATTCAGATTTCAGATTCAGATTTCAGATTCAGATTTCAGATTCAGATTTCAGATTCAGATTTCAGATTCAGATTTCAGATTCAGATTTCAGATTCAGATTTCAGATTCAGATTTCAGATTCAGAATTCAGATTCAGATTTCAGATTCAGATTTCAGATTCAGATTTCAGATTCAGATTTCAGATTCAGATTTCAGATTCAGATTTCAGATTCAGATTTCAGATTCAGATTTCAGATTCAGATTTCAGATTCAGATTTCAGATTCAGATTTCAGATTCAGATTTCAGATTCAGATTTCAGATTCAGATTTCAGATTCAGATTTCAGATTCAGATTTCAGATTCAGATTTCAGATTCAGATTTCAGATTCAGATTTCAGATTCAGATTTCAGATTCAGATTTCAGATTTCAGATTTCAGATTCAGATTTCAGATTTCAGATTCAGATTTCAGATTCAGATTTCAGATTCAGATTTCAGATTCAGATTGTAGATTCAGTTTTCAGATTCAGATTTCAGATTCAGATTTCAGATTCAGATTTCAGATTCAGATTTCAGATTCAGATTTCAGATTCAGATTTCAGATTTCAGATTCAGATTTCAGATTCAGATTTCAGATTTCAGATTCAGATTTCAGATTCAGATTTCAGATTCAGATTTCAGATTCAGATTTCAGATTTCAAATTCAGATTTCAGATTCAGATTTCAGATTCAGATTTCAGATTCAGATTTCAGATTCAGATTTCAGATTCAGATTTCAGATTCAGATTTCAGATTCAGATTCCAGATTCAGATTTCAGTTTCAGATTTCAGATTCAGATATCAGATGCATATTTCTGATTCAGATTTCACATTTAAGTATCAGATTCAAAATTCAGATTCAATTTCAATTTAAGATTCCAGATTCAGCTTATTTTTGTTATCAAAACACTGTTCCTTTGAAATTGTTTCATAGGATGTTAAGTTATGAATATTTTAACCTTCTTTTTTTTAGTTTTGGCCAATCTTACAAAATGCTTTTTATGGCTCGTTGTTTTATGAATGGCTTCAAATGCCTAGAAATGACGTATTGATAAAGTTTTTAAATGCTCTTTTTGTTCAAAACATTTCCAATCTTCGAGTTCGCACCAAAAGCGAAGATTCTCCACCTTTTCGGGTCCCATATTAATTTTCTTTTCTGTCGTTGTCATCCTCAAACTTAGTTGCGTTCCAATTAGCATCAATGAAAATCGCCGTCAGCTGAATCAATCATTTGTTTATTCGCTGATTAGAGCAAGTAAATGTCGTTCGTTTGATGTTCTAGATTGCCAATAAACGGTGACACTTCACCCACACCAAAAGCTTAAGAATAGCGTTTCGAATCGCGAAGGTTAAAGTTCTGCTCGGATGCCTCAGAAGAAGAGAACGAAACTTATGGCAACTGTCAGGTGCACACAAAGAGAGCGGTGCCTCAATTGCTAGCAAAACTTTCTTTCGTGGTGGGAAGCTCATCTAGCCGCAGGCCACAAGTTCCACTAGTCTCCGGTGCGAATGGGATTTGTGGGTCGGTTGATTTCCCCCTTCCGAGCTTCCGCTTCCACCCCTTCAATGACTGCTGCTGATCAAAGCGAAAACGAGCGTTAATTAGGAATTCTGCACCGCCACCTACTTTTGCCTAAGTAGAATATCTTGTTAACGCATTACGTGATAGTCATTGGGAATCGGAGCCCTGGAGCCCAGGATTTCGAGTCATGATTTGGCTAATATTTGCTGGAGCAACAGCTCCCAGAATGTTTCTTTCTTTTGTATGAAAGTCTGATTGGAGTAATGAGGGTGTTTTGGAAGGGGTGGGAAAAAAACGTCAAGAAGGTTGTCAGCTGGATGTCTCGATTTTTTTTGGTTCTCTTGGAAGATTATGGAAGCCTCTTGTCAGAAACTTATAACAGGTTTGAGTATATGGTTCACTGATATCAAGTTTCTAGATTAATTCTATCTTAATTCAAAAGTTTGTCAGAGCCAAAACATCCATGAAAGTAAACAACATTGCTTCACTTGAATGCCACAAATGCTTAAGCACGAGTCAGACTCGTTAAGTGTTTGCTTGAAGCATCAAGTTTTTACCACGAGTCATGCTCGTAATTGGTG
Source organism: Uranotaenia lowii (assembly GCF_029784155.1). Taxonomy (NCBI): domain Eukaryota; kingdom Metazoa; phylum Arthropoda; class Insecta; order Diptera; family Culicidae; genus Uranotaenia; species Uranotaenia lowii. The sequence continues at coordinate 147,444,841 of NC_073691.1, forward strand.
ATGGCTTAGTCTGTATCATTTCTTCTGACAAAACCTAGGCGAAAAATTTACATTAATCATGATATTTTTCCTCAGTTCCCTTATTCTTAACCACGAGTCAGACTCGTGATTTGATGCCAAAGAAATGTAGGCTCTACGTGAAACGTTGATGTGCACTTTTTAATAAACGAATAAACGAAAAACGTTAAATGAGGTCTCACTTTCGTCCACGAGTCAAATTCGAGCTTGAACCTCCAGTCCACGATTTTCCACGAGTTTCCTAATTCTAAGAACGAGTTGATTTGTGGTTGAAGGCCATAAAAAGTACACAGATAAGCAACTTATTCTTCATAATCGAGATAAGTAACATGTCAACTAAACAAAATCTAGACAAGTGTGTCAAAATTTACCACGAGCCAGACTCGTGATTCGTCAAAGGCTTGAAACAATTCTTAACATAAACTGATAACGAAACATGATTTAAAAAAAACTACATTTTTGTGAACATTTTATTTAAAACACACCCATCGGGACGTTAAATTTAAAAAAAAATCACACAATTTGGGTATCTTTTTCTTCGAAAGGTTAATAGAACCAATCGATTTTTTTCCATTCAAAACACGCAATTCAAGCTGTTTTCTGATCTTCTGCACGCCCATTTCTTCGTTAAAAAGGAAGTTTAATCGGAAGGATAGGTTGGGAGATCAATTAATTTTTTTGCTTCGTTTTCAAACGGAAAATCCCTTTTCCGGGGAAACTTTTTCTCAATTTTCTTTCTGTTTTTCTCTCCGTTCGGCTGAGGCCGAAATTGAGCGTTCAACCAAGGGATGCTTTAAAATTTTATCTATTTTAAGTGCTATTCCAGAATTTTAAACAAGAATAAGTATCGTTTAGTACTATTTAAAAATAAAATCGAAACGAAAGGCTCGAAAATATTAAATCCCTGCTCTTGTTCCTATTAGTCAAAACCATTCAAGCAGAACATTCGAAAACATTTTCCAGCCAAGGATGGCACAAGATAAACTTTAAGCCTGCTGCAAAACTCCTGCGAAGCAGCAACGTTCATCTTTCATCCATTGGCGGGGCACCCGAGACTGGCAACAGTTGGGAATTTTCGACAGTTTTCTTATTAACGAAGGATGATCTTGGCGCGACCCAACCTCCCCTTTTCGGCCTGCCTTCGTCGGCCTTGTTTCAGGTTTACACGGAGTTTGTGGGGCGTTTGCGTTTGAATAATTCGCCGGCGAAAGAGTTGTACAGTCAATTAGATTTGCCATGTTTTCTGGCTTCCGAGCTAATGAATTTTAAGGGTATATTTTCTTTGAAGTGGTTCGCTACGTTTTTTTTCCCTGTCTCTCGGAGAAGGAAACTTCAACCGGGTCTAAACTTTGTCAAATGGATGGAAAATGGGCTCAAATTTTCGCTCAGCCGTTTTTTGAAATGAGAAAAACAGACAGAAAATTTTATTGGAATATAATTATGATGAGAGTCAACGATTCCAACTAAAATTGCAAAACGAATTATATGAACGGATTTCCAGGAGCATTTTCAAAAGCCCACTTTCAAAATTAAGTTAACGTGTATTGAGGGAAATTTACAAACCATTAAATTAGGATTTATTTTCTACTCGTTTCTGTTTTTTCTACTCTAATTTTATGTCAAAAGAGCGAATTTTGTGCATCCAATTTGGACGTAAATTTACACCAAAAAATTAATAGCGTGTACATTTCTCAACAACTTTGTTATAAGTTTCATCTACATTATAGAATGATCGTATGAAACTCGAAAAAACAGCATTAACCTACCAAAGTGGAGGCAATAAACATACATATTTTAAACTTCTGGCTAAAGCGATAAGAGTACACGATTTGGAAGATATTCGACGACCGGGGAACTGAAATGATGGGAGCAAATTCGCCAATGATCACACAAATTATGCAGCTATTGATTGAATTTGTGGTAATTTGTGGCAATTTGTTAGAGAGAACTAGAAGGTTTGAGTTCAAATGAGAGAAAACAGTGCTCAGAGAGAGTGAAAATGTGCAAATTGTTGCAATTTGTGAAGCAGTTGTGGAATTTTGATCATATCCATTCCATATGCAAAGATTTTTCTCATGATTTCAATCATAAATCAATTATATCATATTCAATCACATCATAAATTCATTGGAACATTTGCAAAAATTAAGTTGAACTGATTGATAGCAAGTTGATCTTCAATTTGCAAAAAAAGAGCGAGCGAGGTGGTTAGACCAAGTGGAGCGTGATCTGGCGAACGTGGGGTGTCCGAGGAATTTGAGAACGGTTGCCATGAACCGAGTGAATTTTAGGAATTATGTTCGTCAAGTTATGTCGTGAGACGAAATACTATGTAAAAAAATGCAAAAAATGAGATTTCAAATTAAAGGGTGATACGGTCAAATTTTGGTCAATATCAACTTGACGTATTTCTTGCAATTTTGCATTTAAAAAACCTGAATACCCCTCATTTTGAAGGTGTGTGTGTGTGTAGAATGTTGTTCCTATTTTGATTTTGGAATTCACTCTTCAGTTGTCAAAATGCCGTCCAAGGAAGAAGAGCAGTGTATCAAAATTTTGCTCGCGCATCGCGAAAATCCGAACTACTCGCACGCAAAGCTGGCAAAATCGCTAAAAGTTGCCAAATCAACCGTAACCGTCAAATGTAATTAAAGTGTTTGCGGAACTTTTGTCGACAGCCAGGAAGTCTGGATCGGGGGGAAATCGATAACCGGAAGCCGCTGAGACGACAAAGAGAATTGCCGATAGTTTCAAACGAAACCCTAACCTCTCTCTCCGAGATGCCGCAAATAAGCTGGGTGTATCATCTACAACCGTGCATCGAGCCAAATAACGAGCCGGACTATCGACTTACAAGAAGGTAGTGACTCCAAATCGCGATGATAAACAAAATACGACGGCCAAAGCGCGATCCTGGAGGCTGTACACGGCAATGCTGACGAAATTTGACTGCGTGGTAATGGACGACGAAACCTACGTCAAAGCCGACTACAAGCAGCTTCCGGGACAGGAGTTTTATACGGCAAAAGGAAGGGGAAAGGTAGCAGATATTTTCAAGCACATGAAACTGTCAAAGTTCACGAAGAAATATCTGGTTTGGCAAGCCATCTGTACCTGTGGCTTAAAAAGCAGCATTTTCATAGCTTCCGGGACTGTCAACCAAGAAATTTACGTGAAAGAGTGTTTGAATAAACGTCTGCTGCCTTTCCTTAAGAAACATGGTTGTTCCGTACTGTTTTGGCATCTTGCAATTACGGTAAAAAGGCCATGGAGTGGTACGCCGCCAACAACGTGCAGGTGGTTATCAAGGACAAGAACCCTCCCAACACGCCAGAGCTCTGCCCAATTGAGAAATACTGGGCTATTGATAAGCGGAACCTAAAGAAGACCAAAAAAACTGCTGAGGACGAGCAACAGTTCGAGGCAAACTGGCTTTCTGCGGCGAAGAAGGTGGACAAAGTGGCTGTACAAAATCTGATGGCAGGGGTTAAGTGTAAGTCCCGGCAATTCGGATTTGGGAAAGCGGTAGCCTAACTGAATATTTTTCCTGAATTTTATACTAATTAAACTTGAAAAAGAAATTTAATTTGATTTTTTAAATAAACCATTTCACCGATTAACACGCGTTTTCCCTTGACCAAATTTTGATCGTATCACCCTTTAATGTTGTTCAGTCCGAGATATTTAAATCTAAGTGGGAGTACATTTTTTCAAAATTTCATGTATAGAGCATAACTCAAAAAATATTCTTCCGAGTTTTTTTTCAATTTGATTTTTGGAGTCAGCGCCTTATTTCACCTAAAAGAATAGGTCGTTCAAAAAAGTTTACGTTTTTTTTTAATTTATGTATAAACTTATTTAATTATTCCTTATTTAAAATGCTTACGATTGGTGGGGATGTGAGCAGTTGTTAGAGGCCCAAAAATATCGTAGACTTAGCGTGTACTCTCACCGAATCTAGTTCTTCTTTATGTTCTTCAGAAGTTCAACAAAAACTTCACAAAAATGCTTGAATGACGCTTTGATTTATGAGCGTACATTTAAAATATCTCTTTGAATTCTTTTTTCAAATGATTTCACCATTTCTCAACCCAAATTCCAACATAACTTAAGAATATATTAAATTTTTGAAGGTGGTGGGAAGTGTTAAAGAAATATGAGAAATCAAACGAAGAAGAAGATAAGCCGTAAATATAATGAATTTTTAGAAAAACATATACAGTTTACCGACGAGAATTTGGACTGTGGATGGTTTCAAACTTTCTCATCTGTTGAGGTGGGATCTCATGATGCGAAATACAAATTTGTATTCTCTCGACAATTTTACCAAGCGCAGCTTACTCGCTCTAAAAAAAAATTGCTCAAGTGGTGAGTAGAGTCAAATTCGGTGGCTAGAAAATCAGCTCAAGCACAGCAGGTATGATTTTTTCTTCGGTGGTGAGTTGAGCAGAATCTCCAGGAGCTTGAGTCTGATGGGTAAAAAATCCGAAGAGTAAAAATAAAATCCGCTCACAGGTAGGCTGATTTTAAATCCTTGAGTCGGAAAGAGTCCTTTGGTTTTGACTCGCTTGAGTATTTTTTTTTTTACTCGCTTGAATATTTTTGTTATGACTCCGATTCTTTTCGGGCAGCTTGATTTTTGTTTTTAAATTTTGATACAAGGTTTTTCCGGCTTGCTTGAGTCGTTTTATTTTGACCGACCTGCGTCGTTATTTCTACTCGCTTGAGACGTCCCAAGCGACCAAAAGTTCGAATATCACTTAAGGATCGAACTTATAAGTTCATATGTAGCTGTACAAAAGTTCTGTGGAACTTTTTTGCTGTTCAAAATGCTTTTTCGAGGTCCATGGAACTTTATGCTTTATTAAGTTCAGCCAATACTCAAAAAAAGCTTTAAAGTACTGTTTTAGTTTCTGTTTCTACTTTTTGGCAACTATAAAGTTTGTATGAAGGAAAACAATCTACTTGTTACGTACTTCTAATTTTTTTTCAAAATCAAGTAGCTATCAAAGGGTTGCAAGTCTTTTTGTACAGCTTAATAGTTCGTAAAAAAACTCTGTTGTACTATTTTGTAAACTTGAAAGTTTTGAATTAGTTCCAACGGGCGTTCAAAAGCAACTTCGCATTATAGAAACTTTGAAGTAGATTTAAAGGCTTAATTCTACTTGTTTTGAACTTCAACACGTGTGTAATAAAACACGGAAATCACCAGGGATTATTAAAAGCTAACTACCCCCCGTCGGAGATCTTCGGATATAGATCTGAACACTTTGGGTGATTTGTATAGACTGCTTATAATTTGTATTTCCAGATAGGTATTTAGTGTAAGGAATGAATGTGTGTGTTAGTGTAGTTTGTGTAGAATTTAACAAAAATCAATGGGTTCTACCCTTTTCGTATAAAATTCATTACACGTGTTTGCATAAATAAACACATCGTTACTTGGGAAACTAGAGTGCCTATAAGGAGAGTGACGACATTCTATCCCAAACAAAATAAATGTCTTTGGAAACATTGAAATTTACAGCTGGTAGCACTGGTTCAGTTTAAGCCTTCAAGTGACTTTTACGAAGCTTTTGTTTACTTTTCGTTGCACTTTGATTGTCGGTTTAGTGGTTTATTGCGTTTAGTTTCAGTGAGAAAGCATAAGAATTTGTTCGAAACAATGAAGTGTTTTGCTAAATATTGCACAAATAAAACCACACCGGGATTCAAGAACATTGGGTTCTTTCGATTTCCAGCGGGTGAAAACCTGCAAGTTGCATGAAAAAAGTTCTGTGGATTCCCAGATCATTTCGAAATTACAGCTAGTTGACGAGTGTGCAGCGTAAGTACAAATCGTAGCTTGATTTGAGCTCCTTGCGAGTCTGCTAAACTCACCACTCGGATGAGTAGGGAGTTGATCTTGAGCTAGAGAGCCAAGAGTGGTGATTTTATTTGACTTGGCTCTGTCCGGGTTAGCTTGAGCGGATTCTCTACCCAACTCAGGCAGCAAAAGGATGGAGTCAAAGAAAAAATGGAATCAAATTTGAAAGTTTTAAAAAACAAAAAGTGCTTGTATGTTTGTTAGTTTAATAACTTTCTAATCTACTAGCTTAAACCTGTGTGCGCTGCAAAACATTCGTTTATATAAAACTTTAAATACTATTGTACAGAAAAACTTTTCTGAAAAAACTCTTTACTCATTTCCAAAACTGAATAAAACTTTATCAAACCACGAGCAACGTGTTTCGTTTACACATACCATGTCCCTCAAAAAGGGCATAAACGATATTACCCGTTTGAATCAGTGTCGTGAGTTCGCTAGTACAAGCTACTACCCAGTAAACATGAATCGACAGAGAGGTAACTCAAATCGACAGAGGGATCGTATCGATCTCTCTAACGATTTTGCATCATCTAATCGGCAGAGAGGAACACACCATACGCGTGCCTGAATCGTATGTTTCCCTTCGATACGCGTGTTTGCTTGCCTGGAAAAGTCGACTGCTACGATTGAAAGCACGCATATGAAAAAGACGGGGTTAAAGTGCGAGCACACCGTACGAGCGTACGATTCAAACTGGTTTCGCACGTACGCATTCGTATTCGTTGCCTCTAGGTATCTCGGCAGGACAAACCGAATGAGAACATTTGCGTTCTCGGAGTGTCGCCGAAATTAACCGTTTTATTCTAAGTTCGGTGACTCAACTCTCAATTTTGTGCATGCTCTGTCGATTTCTGAGAGGACGCGCTTACTGGGTAGTTGCTTGTACTAGCGAACGCGCGACACTTATTTTCGTTACCTACATGTCAAACCCTTTCACTAGAGGAGTTAAAATTTGAAATCGAAGGTAAAGCAAAGAAAACAAACGAACCAAAACAGAACAACATCGTGGCCAGAAAAGGCACCAAATTGTACGGCTTAGTTCGGCTTGCTACTAGTGTCGCACCAGGCTTCACATCCCGACATCATAGCAGAATTTAGGATCGATTATTTGAGGATGAGTGAATCATTCCCTCTGGAATCTGTTTCGTGACGGCGATTCACAGGAAAACAGCAAAAATCTCATGATCTTCGAGAACCGCCGAAGAGGCGGTGGATTATGTTCGCGGTTAAGCGGCCCAGCAAACATAAAATCGTATCGGAAATGATAACTTGAGTCTTTACAATGGTGTTGCGAATCACAGTTCCAACTGCATAGTGAAAAGATCGTATAACATGTCGTCTGAAATCAGTTTAAATCGGATACTATAGAAAGTCCGCCATGTTTGCAAATTTTGAAATGATCTATCTCACGCGATTTTTTGATTCCCTGCTAAAGCCTTTATCAAAAATAATTTGCTTACTCAGTTTTTTCTTGTTCAGCTAAATTGTCTCCAGGTGATTATCTTTCACAATGTTCAAAGGATGTTGAACAATGTATTTCCTTTAAATGTTTTTATTTTTTTGTGGTTTTAAGTTGAATCGAGGGTGCCTGGGTGCTGCAAAAGGACAAAAAAAGTCGAGGTCTAAAAACTCGCTTGAAACAAACTTGAACTTTCGAACGATCACATTACGAAAAGTCAAAAGCTCGAAAGTTCCCTGGAAGTGCGCGCATAGTTTGTACCCATCCAAATGGTGGCGAGCAGAGCAGGAATGGCTCTCGTGATGATGTTCAAGTTGTGCAACCCATCAACATGAAGTGGAACTAGAGTAGGTAGTAGCAGCGAATGCGAGAAAAATAAAACCCAACAGGAGCCAAACAACTTATGGCGGGTACAACAACAGCTGCCACACTCGGGTGTAAACTCCGGTCAAAGTAAGCTCGCACAGCTTAGTGAAGCCCCGCCGGAGGATGATGATGATGATGACGATGGTGATGGTGTCCGCAAATGAAATGCCGGCTGGCTGCTTCCGGCAGGAATAAGTAGAAGATTGCGGCAATTTCCTGCTGGTGCCGGCGCATGAAGAGAAGCAAAAACAGCATCCAGCCATTGTTGCTGGTGTAGTCGCCCATCTTGGCTCCGGTTGCAGCAACTGGGACTGAGCACAAGGGTTTAGTGCATCTAAAACACTTTTCCGCCATTCTGGACAAAGCGAATGGAAGAAGCAGGGAAAAAAAGTTGAAGGATGTGTTGAGATTTTTAAATCTCGGTTTCATATTTTGAATGAACAGAAGGAAAATCAAATTCACAACTTTCATTTTTTTATGAAGGCACGGTTGCTGGTTGATGCTTGGTTACTTCGTGAAACGGTTCTGGAATAAGTAAAATTTTCACAGTTTGAAAGTTTCAGTAAAAATAAAAAAAAAAGAAATCTGCGCTTCTAAGTCCATCCGTCTTTTCCACCGTCAGGCAAAATCAAAACAAACAATCTACGACAGTAGCCTTGAAAATCTGCGCTTCCTAAGCCAATGCGTCTTTTTCACATGAAAGCCAATTCAAAAATAAACAATTTGCAGGAGCGGTCTTGAAAATCTGAGCTTCCAAAGCCCATCCGCCTTTTTTACCGAAAGCCGATTCAGAAACAAGCAGCAGCAGTCTTAACAATCTGCGCTTTTTAGCTCATCCGTCTTATATACCGTCTTTTATCAGCAGCAGTAGCAGCCTAAACAATCTTTGCTTCCTAATCCAATCGGTCATTTTTAACGAAAGGCCGATTCAGAAACAATCAGAAGCAGCTGCCTTGAGAATCTGCGCTTCTAAGTCAATTTGTCTTTTTCACCGGAAGGCAAAATTAAAATAAACCATCTGTGACAGTCCTCTTGAAAATCTTCGCTTCTTAAGCCAATCCGTCTTTTTCACTGGAAGGTCGATTCAAGAATAAACAATTTGCAGCAGCGGCCTTGAAGATCTGAGCTTCCAAAGCCCATCTGCCTTTTTACCGAAAGGCCGAGCAGCAGCAGCCTTAATAATCTGCGCTTTTTAATTCATCCGTCTTTTTCAACGGAAGGTCAAATGAATACACAAAATCAGCGGCAGCAGCCTAAAAAATCTTTGCTTCCTAATCCAATCGGTCATTATTACCGGAATGCCGATTCAGGAACAATCAGCAGCAGCAGCCTTGAAAGTCTGCGCTTCTTATGCCAATTCATCTTCTCCACCAGAAGGCAAAATCATAACAAACAATCAGCCGCAGCAGCTTTGAAAATATGCGTTTCTTAAATCAATTCGTCTTTTTCAACGGAAGTCAAAATAAAAAAAAAAATCTGTGACAGTAGCCTTGAAAATCTGCGCTTCCTACGCCAATCCGTCTTTTTCACCGGAAACCGATTCAAAAATAAACAATAGGCAAAATCATAACAAACAATCAGATGCAGCAGCCTTAAAAATCAGCGCTTCTAAGTTAAACCGTCTTTTTCACCTGAAGGCAAAATCAAAATAAACCATCTGTGACAATAAAGTTGAAAATCATCGCTTCTTAAGCCAATCCATCTCTTTCGTCGGAAGGCCGATTCAAAAAGAAACAATTTGCAGCAGCGACCATGAAAATCTGAGCTTCCAAAGCCCATCCGCCTTTTTTACTGAAAAGCCTATTTAGAAACAAGCAGCAGCAGTATCCTTAACAATCTGCGCTTTTAAGCCAATTCGTCTTTTTAACCGGAAGGTCAACTGAACACAAAAAAAAAAACAGCGATAGCAGCCTTCAAAATCTATGCTTTCTAATCCAGTCCGTCATTTTTATCAGAAGAACGATTCAGAAACAATCAGCAACCTTGAAAATCAGCGCTTCTAAGTCAATCCGCCTTTTCCACCGAAAAGCAAAATCAAAACAAACAATCTGCGACAGTAGCCTTGAAAATCTGCACTTCCTAAGCCAACCAGTTTTTTTTTTCTCTGGAAGCCGATTCAAAAATGAACAATAAGCAGCCACGGCCTTAAAAATCTGCGCTTCCTAAGCCAATCCGTTATTTCTAAGGAAAGGCCGATTCAGAACAAACAATCAATCTGCAATGGCAGCCTGCGAAATCTGCGCTTCTTAGCCAATTTGTTATTTGCATCGGGAAGTCAAATCAAAACAAACAAGCTTTAAAAATCTGCGCTTCTAAGCCAATCCACCTTTTCCACCGGTAGGTCTTCCGTCTTATTCACCGGAGTAGCATCAATCAGAGCAGCAGCCTTCACAATATGCACTTTTACAGTCTCTCCATCTTATTTACCCGAAACGGAACCATTTGAAAATAGTCTGAGCATCAGCATTACTTGTGAGAAATGATCGATTTGTGTGATATTTCAGTCCGATTTAATATGGAACCCATCCCCCATCTTGCCGAGGTGTGGAAGGCTCGATCCAACTTCCACAACAATCGAACCACGAAAGCACCTCTGCACATAAGAAAACACGCTAGCTAGTTTCCAGCGTATAATGGCTCCTATCCCACATTCAGTGCAGGGGAGCCATTTGAAAATACATATGTGAAAAATAATATAAAATGATTCAATTTTGAATCGCATAACTTTTGATTGACGCATCTTAGAAATTCACATTCTCCAGCAAAGTTGTTCTTTGAATCTTCAGCAATAAGATGTGGCTTGAAAAATTTTAACTCACTGCAGCGGTAAGCTTTAGGATTTTTTAAACAAAAAAAGTAACTTTTTCCATGCTAATTTTTATACAAACTTTGAATTATTTGCTACAGCTCATATCAAATCCAAAAGCTGGCAATTTGCACAGTTGTTATTCAACCCAAAAGAAACTCAAATTTTCACCCAGCGCAAACGGATCTCTTAAAGAAACTAAATGAAACTTATCCCACTTCCCTTTACTTTTTCCTTTGAACTCGCACTTTTCAAATGAAAAAGTAACTCAAGGTGCAAAGAAGATCCTGATTGGAGCCTTTTCTTATCAGAAAGGCACATAAAACGCACGTTGGTAGCTGAACCATCCTTTTTATTCAATTATAGAAGTTTTTTTGAAGTTCGATACTAAGTCCAAACGAAGGACTATTAATGCTTCTGTTACGGCGTATAGCTTGATTTTGCCTTCAAGGTTACTTAAACTAGCTCCCAACGCTATTGTACCATCGTAGACACGTCCTAGGAACACCAAATGACAAACAACGCGGATGTTGTTGTGATAGCGCAGAAAAGCTGTGTAAGCACAAAAGTTGTACCGGAGTAAACTTTTCCACTTTTCATTTAGCAAAAGAAGCAGCAACAGCGAGTGTTTGGGTAGGAGAATCGTTTTGCCACCACTTCTTTCCCACCAATATATGGCTACACACATTTTCCACCCACCGTTTACAGGAGCATCAAATGAACTAGCATGGGTGGGTAATCGAAAAAAAAACAACAACCCGAACCCTTTCCGATTCCATTCTGCAGTCCACCGGATGTGGCCAAAAGTCCTAATGCGAGTCCTTATGGACCAAGCTTAGTTTTTTGTCCCAACTTTCCGACCACTTTCTCAAGAAACTAAAACTGCTATAACGGAAACAAGTTGCCCCGCTGACGGCTCGCCGGTTCGGTCCAGTGGAAAAGTCTGCTGCGGCAGCAAAAACAAAACAAAACAAACCAAAGAAAAAAAGAAAACACCCGCAGAAAAAGGAACATTAGGAAAGAAATGAAAAACTACCCGGAAACAGCCCGTGGTAACAAGCAAAAGTGAAAAGAGACAGAAAGAAAGCGAGCAAAAAAAAAAACTTGCAAAAATAATAACAAAACACTTTTCTTTTCGGGCGGGGCGGGCAAAACAATGTTTCGCAGCATTGTTTCATTTTTCATCTTAGTTTCAGCGGAGTTTTTCTTTCGGTTACTCGCCGTTTCTTCCAATTTTTGCGCTTTTCTACTGCTTATCTGCAGTTTTGCCACCACTTGACAGCACCGAAACTCGATTTTTTTCGTATGCGTATGTAACCGTTTTCCCATTTCGAGACTGTGTTTGTGTGCCAAGAATGTGTGTGCGAGTGAATTTTTCCATTTCGAGGTCGTATATCAATTTCACCTCTGCTGAGCGATATGTCTTGTTGTTTGCCGGTGATGTGAGCTGATTGTTTTTGCTGTCGTGTTTCCGATTTCCGTTTAATTTTTTGGTGCTGCCAAGGGATTTCTTTTTGCTAACGGAGTGTAATGGGTCATGTGTTTTTCCATATGTTCAAAGTTTTCCCTCCGAAATGATTAAAAAGCAATGAGCGAGCTTTTGGGTCGTGGAAAATAACTCCTCGGTGGAAAGTTTTACTGGTTTTTGAGCATTTTAAATTGTTTTGTTTTAGATTGAAGATTAAAAGGGATTTTAATTAAATGTAGCATCAGGATTCATTGGAAATTGATGACTCAGAACTACACACATAAGTTTGAAAGTTGTAGGGACTTTTAATACAATGAACCATGGAAAATCTCTCACATTCTTTAACTTCATGGAATTAACTCAACTTTACTTATATTCATATTTTAGCTCACAGTAAGATCCTCTAGGACTCTTTAAACGATTTACGATATGAACTTTGGTCGAATAGTTGATTTATAGCTGATTTTGGATCTCCCAATGAAACTTTCCGGATTTTTCTCGATCTTGCCAAAAAAATTTTTTCAAAACTTACCCTGGTCAAGATTTACCCTGGTCAAGATTTACCCTGGTCAAGACTCTCCTTGGTCAAGACTTACCCTGGTCAAGACTTACCCTGGTCAAGACTTACCCTGGTCAAGACTTACCCTGGTCAAGACTAACCCTGGTCAAACTCACCTTGGTCAAGACTCACCGTGGTCAAGACTTATCCTGGTCAAGACTTGCCTTGATCAAGATTTACCCTGTTCAAGACTGACCCTGGTCTAGATTTACCCTGGTCAAGACTAATCCTGGTCAAGACTTACCCTGGTCAAGACAAACCTTGGTCAAGACTCACTCTGGTCAAGACTTACCCTGGTCAAGACTTACTCTGGTCAAGACTTACCCTGGTCAAGACTCACCCTGGTCAAGACTAACCCTGGTCAAGACTCACCTTGGTCAAGACTTGCCCTGGTCAAGACCAACCCTGGTCAAGACTCACCCTGATCAAGACTTACTCTGGTCAAGACCTACCCTGGTCAAGACTTACCCTGGTAAAGACTAATCCTGGTCAAGATTCGCCCTGGTCAAGACTCTCCTTGGTCAAGACTTACCCTGGTCAAGACTTACCCTGGTCAAACTCACCTTGGTCAAGACTCACCCTGGTCAAGACTTATCCTGGTCAAGACTCACCCTGGTCAAGACTTACTCTGGTCAAGACTAACCCTGGTCAAGACTCACCCTGGTCAAGACTCACCCTGGTCAAGACTTACCCTGGTCAAGACTCACCCTGGTCAAGACTTGCCCTGGTCAAGACTTGCCCTGGTCAAGACCAACCCTGGTCAAGACTCACCCTGATCAAGACTTACTCTGGTCAAGACCTACCCTGGTCAAGACTTACCCTGGTAAAGACTAATCCTGGTCAAGATTCGCCCTGGTCAAGACTCTCCTTGGTCAAGACTCACCCTGGTCAAGACTTGCCCTGGTCAAGACTCACCGTGGTCAAGACTTGCCCTGGTCAAGACTCACTCTGGTCAAGACTTACCCTGGTCAAGACCTACTCTGGTCAAGACTCACCCTGGTCAAGACTCACCCTGATCAAGACTCACCCTGGTTAAGGGTCACCTTGGTGAAGACTTACCCTGGTCAGGATTCACCCTAGTCAAGACTTACCCTGGTCAAGACTTTCCCTGGTCAAGACTCTCCCTGGTCAAGACTTACCCTGGTTAAGACTTACCCTGGTCAACACCTACTCTGGTCAAGACTCACCCTGGTCAAGACTCACCCTGGTCAAGACTCACCCTGGTTAAGGCTCACCCTGGTCAAGACTCACCCTGGTCAAGACTCACCCTAGTCAAGACTTACCTTGGTAAAGACTTACTCTGGTCAAGACTCACCCTGGTCAAGAATTACCCTGGTCAAGACTTGCCCTGGGCAAGACTCACCCTGGTCAAAACTTACCCTGTTCAAGACTTGCCCTGGTCAAGACTTACCCTGGTCAAGACTTACCCTGGTCAAGAATCACCCTGGTCAAGACTCACCCTGGTTAAGACTTACCCTGGTCAAGACTTACTCTGGTCAAGACTCACCCTTGTCAAGACTTACCCTGGTCAAGACTTACCCTGGTAAAGATTCACCCTGATCAAGATTCACCTTGGTCAAAGCTTACCCTGGTCAAGATCTACTCTGGTCAAGACTCACGCTGGTCAAGACTTACCCTGGTCAAGACTTACCCTTGTCAAGACTCACCCTGGTTAGGACTCACCCTGGTCTTGACTTACCCTGGTCAAGACTCACCCTGGTCAAGACTCACCTTGATCAAGACTCACCTTGGTCAAGACTCACCCTGTTCAAGACTCACCTTGGTCAAGACTTGCCCTGGTCAAGACCAACCCTGGTCAAGACTCACCCTGGTCAAGACTTACTCTGGTCAAGACTTACCCTGGTCAAGACTTACCCTGGTCAAGCACGCAGCTAAGGCACTTTCCATTTTCCTCTGAAGTTCTTTATCAGCTCATAAAATGGCTAAAATAGGTCCGGTGATGGTCTTGGTCTAAGCCACTGTATACGAAGCCAGGAGGGCATGCCCATCTCGGTTTTGTTGGTGGAGGACTCATATTGCTACGAAAATAGAGGCACGCAAAACGTGAGAACACGAGCCAGAGATAGCTCCATGGCCAACTGGTAGCAGCTGTGGGACAGCTCGGAAAGAGGAAGGTTGACCCATCGTTTGATCCCAAACATCAAAGAGTGGGTGGAGAGAAAGCATGGCGAAGTGGATTTCTACATGACGCAATTCCTGACTGGTCATGGATGCTTCATGAAGTATCACCACAGGTTCAGACATGCGGCCTCGCTGGTCTGCCTAACATGCAGTGACGTGGACGAGACACCCGAACACGTGGTATTCTATTGCCCAAGATTTGAAGAGGAACGTGCCAACATATTCGCCGCCTGCGGACCAGAAACGACAGCGGACAACATGTTGCAGAAGATGTGTGATGACATCAACACATGGCAGGCAGTCAGTGATGGGCTCGCCCGGATAATGACTGCTTTGCAAAGGAGTTGGAGACTGACGCAAATTGCGATTGACGTAGGATAACGTAGGTTAACTTTACTAAGCTTAAAGAGTCCGAAGCTATGAAATGAACTACGCAAAACAATCAGCGTAGCCGATGGGACCACAACGTGAAGATGATCTTGGGCGGTCAGGATGATATTAAATTTAAATATGAACTTCTTGGCGAGTGTTGCGAAAGTAGCGCTACGCGTGAATTAGACACCCCTACCGAAGTATTGCCTCAGGGCAGGTACCGGTTTGGGAAATAGTCTGACACCCCAGGTGGAGTTTAGGGCATATGTATATACGGATGAGTATATAACGAGTTGACCCATTGTTCCCATGTAGACACGGCACTCGACGTGCATTGGGACCAATTCGTTAAATTCCTTCTTCGAATTTACCACCTGGGTAACCAAAAAAAAAGAAAAAAAAAAGAGGGCGCCAATGGCTACTCATGGGCAAGGGCATGGAATATGGGCTGAATGTATATATCAACGTACCTCTGTAGAAGTATTTATTTATTTTTTTGTTGTTCTTGGCAGGCTTTTCCATCGAGGTAGTGGAGAACTGAATACGCTTCAACAGCCACAAAACTGAAATGGTGGTGATCATCAACCTGTTCTCAGTTCAATCAGATCCTATCGCCATTCAACCGCACGATATCGTGCCTAAACGCTTAATGTCCTAGCTGTGAAACCGTCTGATAATGGAACTGAAAACTTGTTTTCCAATTCTCCCGATGAAATCAATAATCATTCCGCCTCAAACTTTACGACTGACGAAAACAATATTGCTTGCCCTCCTGCCAACCCGCACGGCTTCAGATTTTCAACGATAACAGAAAACGACGTAATTCTTGCTGTTTCATCCGTTAAATCGAACGCTGTTGGATCCGACAATATTCCAATGAGGTTTGTGAAACTGATTTTACCATCACTGATAAGTCCCTTAACGTTCATTTTCAACTTAATTCTCACAAATTCAAAATTTCCTCGAACCTGGAAAATGGCTAAAATATTGCCAATACGTAAAAAAGGGAAAAGTTTCGATTTGAACAATCTCCGCCCAATCAGCATACTATGTACGTTGTCGAAGGTATTTGAGAAAATTGTGAAAACTCAAATCACTACGTTTTTGAATTTAGCTAACTTGCTGAACTCCAATCAATCGGGATTTCGATCCGGCCACAGCACAACTACAGCTCTCCTGAAAGTGCATGATGATATTCATGCTACTGTTGACAGAAAAGGACTTGCATTACTGATGATGATAGATTTCTCAAAAGCTTTTGACCGGGTTTCACATGTCAAATTACTCAGGAAGCTCTCAGTGAAATTCAACTTCTCGGCAGGAGCTGTAAACTTGATCCAATCTTACTTGTCTGGTAGATCGCAGATTGTTAACGTGAATGGATTATGTTCAGACCCGGTTCCGGTTATGTCTGGTGTACCTCAGGGTTCAGTTTTGGGTCCCTTGTTGTTTTGCTTGTTTATCAACGATTTGCCATCAGTTATTTGCCACAGTCAAATACATATGTTCGCTGATGATGTCCAACTTTACCTGTGTTCATCTACCAGCTCACTTGAGGAAATGGCACGACTGCTGAACGATGATTTAGCGCACATTCAAGCTTGGTCCGACACAAATATGCTTCCAATCAACGCTGCAAAATCCAACGTGATGTTTATTTCTCGTAATCGAGCTATTCCAGACTTCCCGGTTATAACCCTTGGATCGGCTGATGTTTCATATGTTGAAAAAGTGTCAAATCTTGGTATAATTTTCCAAAGTAATCTAGTGTGGGACCATCAAGTAAATGCACAATGTGGTAAAATCTACGCTGTACTCCGTCGTTTGAAACTGACAGCCAGCATGCTTCCACCACATTTTAGACTGAAAATAGCCAAAACCCTCATTTTACCCCACCTTACTTTTGGCTCTGAGTTTTTATTGAATGCTTCTGCTGCTGCTATGGATAGATTACGCGTAACAATCAACAATTGCATCAGATGGATTTACAAACTGGACCGTTATGCGAGAGTCTGCATACACCATTGGAGTTTCATGGGCTGTTCATTCTACGATTTCTTCAAGCACCGTTCAAACATCCTGATCCAGAAAATGTACACAACAAGAACCCCATTCTACCTTTATGAAAAGTTTATACCACTAAGGAGTAATCGAGTACGAAAAATGGTTATCCCGAGAAATCTTACCTCTCACTACAATGGCACACTATTCGTACGAGGCGTTGTCTACTGGAACCAGATACCCGATGAAATCAAAATGAATCAAAACATTGTTTTGTTTAAGAGAGAATGTTTGGCCAGGTTAGGTTAGGATAAGACATAAGTAGTTAAGTTGCTGTAATTAGAAATGTTTTTTTTTGCACACCCCAGTACAAGCCGATTGCAATGTCTAATAAGATTGTATCTTGAATTGCAAGTATAAATAAATAAAATAAATAAATAAATAAACGTGCTAACAAGTACCTGGATGTAATGATCGACCACTGGTTTAGCTCTAATTTTTTTTTTTCGGATTTATGTGTAAGAGAATGACCTCTCTAGTCGAGGAGATCCATTGAAGGCGAAGGAAAGTATTGACAACCCTTGAAATACTGTATCTATTAACAGTGTTGTAGGGCTATCAGTCTTCACCTCGTCTAGGTTTTGTTGGAGAAGGTTATCTATAGCAATAACAACAATGAGACCTCGAACATAAGGAAATACTTCCGGGGGATTTACATGGTTTGCTGGTTGCAGCTATATAACATCTACAAAGGCGATTGGGCATTACTTTGCCTTACTAGCGCTGATACGGAACAGACACCTGATGCTTAACAAGTCAACTTCACTATTGCAGCTATAAACTATCATGATCTACGATGTAGACATGCGTCCGTATTACCACACCTCTAGAGAGTGTTCGAGAATAGTCGTTCTCACCGAATGCATCTGTGGGGATAATACAAAATCATCTCAAGTAACATTGTACCTCCTACGCTACAAAGTCCACCTGAGGCCACCTACCTTGATTCCCATCTCGAACTGTTTAACGCTATCCCTTAAAAGTGGGAGGTCTTTTCGCGCTAGTGCCCTCCACGGCAATACTCATAAACGAGACCACTTTCAGCAATACACCATCTTAATACGACTCGACGCCTGGACTTCTAACAACTCGAAAACCGACATCTCTTCGCAACGCCTTGAGGTTTCCGCATATACCTCTCCCCTTGACGACTCGAGGCCTGATCTCTACTCTAACGACTGGAGATACGATCTTCCTCGTAATTACTTGAGGTTAACGTACAAAATACCTCTACACGACTCAAAGCTTGATCTCTCCTCTTTTTTTTAGTTTGCAACGAAAAGGTGATAAATCCCGGTTAACGGATTGTATTCCAAGTAACAGCGAGCCACCGGGTCCCCCCAGTTTGCTACTTTGGATCTATGGGTACAATGGGAAGACTCATGATATACTCCGTGTATACCTTCTACTCCCTAAACTCCACCTGTGGCCGCAGACCTAGTTTCCAATTTCAGCAAAACCCTTCGTCTTTACGACTCGACGCCTGAACTCTCCTCAATCGACTTGAGGACCGACATCTCCTCACAATGACTCGAGATTCCCACATAATCCTCCCTTTTTCCAGACTCGAGGCCTGATATCTTCTCTAACGACTCGAGACCCGACCTCTCCTCGCATCGACTCGAGGTTGACGTCCCCTCTGCATGATTCAAGGCCTCTCCTCGTAATGACTCTAGGTAACCACTTATACCCTTCCTCTCATTGATTGAAGGCCTGATCTCTCCTTTTGCGACTCGAGACCAGACCTCTTATCGTAAAGACTCGGGGTCGACCAAACAAACCTCTCCCCTTGAAGATTCGAGGCCTCTGATGACTCGACATTGGACCTCTCCATGTAACCATTCGAGGTTTACACTCATACCCTCCTCTTGTCAACTAAAGGCCTGATCTCTCCTCTTGCGACTCGAAATCCTACCTCTTAACACAAAGACTCGGGGTTGGATACACAATCTTCACCTCCTAGAGACGCGAAGCCTGACATCTCCTTTAACGATTTGATACTCAACTTCTTACAACCAAGATTCAAAGCCTTATCCTTATTTTCGCCGTGTGTTGGTCGAGAACATCCTGGACTCGCGCCTGCCACAGCCCACGCGCGAGACTTAACGCAACGACTTGAATGATTATGATTACCAACATATGAGTGCTTACGGTTGTTTCTTTCATGAGTATTACCGTGGATGACTTCCCAGCTTCAAAGAGATGTGTCACCACAGTTCGAGGCGCAGGTGGTTAACCCCTCAATTAAAAAAAAAATTACTGACCCAAATTATTGGAACTTTCTCCTTCTGGGAGAAGAATAGTTTATCAAAAGACAATTTTTAACTGTTACCTCGATTCCTTAGGACAACTCTCTTTCTTAGCTCGGGATGGAAACATTATAAATTTATGATAGACAAAACAATTCGAACCTCGAAGCTTCGACCATGTGAAAAATACCTATGCTACCAGGAAATGATTTATAAACGCCTAGTTGGACAGTTTTGCGACCGAATCTGAAACCACCATCTGAAGATGTGGACGTTGCTTGAAGTGGGTCGAAGTTCAGTCATAAATTGTTCCTTTGCCTTGAAAATATTTTCCCGACATGGATGTTTGGTATGAAGAAGGGCACCGAAAATGTTCTGTTTAAGGCTTAAAACAAATGATTTGATAAAAAATTGAAATCAAATTTCGATTCACAAGTCCCAATCCTGTCATATTGCTTGAAAATGCCTCCGTGTGCTTATCCAATGTTGATTTCTTTTTTTCTGTGGGAATTTTTTAAAACCTTTTCATCTGTTTCCGAGGAGAAAGTTTGCCTCAAGAGTTTATCGCAGCTGGGATCCTTGATCTTTCGAGAGGTGTCACTGTCAAACTACTAGTGGCTGGCATTTTCGCGTCTGCCTCAGGTCCCGGAACTTTGGAAAAACTACGGACTACCGATAGCAAACACGGAAAATATCCACCCACACGTCTCCCGACCAGAGCGAAAAAAAAGGAAGAAAACTACCCGACAGGGAAAAGTTTATCTCTGCAGGATACGCCGCACCGGGCAGGGAAAAGTTCATCACGGAAAAAGCAACTCTACGACGAATGTGACAGGATTTCTTTCCGGCTTTGGCCGCACGCTGCCGGCATAGAAGCGCGTGATTGAAGGCGAACGCTCGAGTGGGGGTGGGGTGGAAAATTCTTCCCAGTAACCAACTTCCGCCTCAGTCTGCAGCAACAACAACAACATCCGGAGAAGAACAAGTTGGAAATTGGAACATTCCGGATAATTGGAAGTGGCGGGTTCGTTTCGTGTTTCGAGTGCCAAAATTCTGCCACGTGGAATGTCTTCAGATTTGCCCCAAAGTTGATGCGTTGGGAAATGTTTTGATTCAGGTCCCTAGGATTTTTGTTTCCCGGGAAGCGCCTAGACTGGCTGATGATACACAGGATGTATATTTTCGTTCACTTTTCCGGGTGGTATTACGGGAAACAAATAAATGAACGAATGCCATAAAACCATTCAACTCGAAACAATTGGCACTGACAGCGACTGGCTCGAATGGTGATGATGAGCTTGATAAGTAGCCGACGAATACTGAGTAGAAAATTGTGTACAACACTCATAATTTCCTCAAATTTCAAAGCCTTCGCCTTCAACAATTTGTCCCTTAATATTTTTCGGTAGTTTGAAGTTACTGTTAAATTCCTTTGTACTGGGAAAGATTTTTTTGAGTACAGTTAACATGGCCTTTGTATCAAATAAGTCTTATTATAAAAGCGAATAAAAAAAAACAGAAATCAAACACGAAAAAAACAAAGTCATTTCGGGTCGAAACTGTTGTTAAGGAATTTCTACTACATGAGGTAGGTCATTGGCGTTTAAAATGGCTTTGCCGCAAGCTAGAAATTGGTGCCAGATTTAGGACTAGAAATTTGATATGCTACCAAAATTATCCATTAACCTTCGTACCAGAAAATTTTAACCGTTACAGTCCCTGGAGTCACTGACACTTCTCTCTTAAAACCGTTTTTGCTCTCTTGTTCTCCATTCGATTTTTACAAAATTTATGGCTTTGGAAATCTGTTTCTCAGACAATATTCAGCTACAACACTTCAGTTTTCCGTTACTTAAAGTCTAAGAAAAAATCCAAAAAAACATGCTTCGGAAAAAGACTGTAGATCACCTACGGAACTCTAAAAAAAAGTTTGTATCTAAATGCTGGATCTAGTGTCCGTTTCTAATTTCTGCAATCTGATCTGAAATCCGAAAACGAAACAGTTTCTGATTCTGAATCCAGATGGTAGATCCTTATCTTGAATTCTTGAACTCAATCCTAAACCTTGAAAGCCATCATGCCTTCTGATTCTGAATCCTGATTCTGGATTCTAATTCTAGAACTCGATTTTGATCCTGAATCCAGATCCGAATCCTGATCCTGATCTTACTCCAGTTCCCAATTCCTGATCCTTATCCTGTATCCTTATTTTAATCCTTATCGCGAAACTGAATCTCGGATCCTGATTCTGATTCTGAATACTGAATTTCAACAATATATATTTAACATTATCCTGATCCTTCGTCTACATTTTTTACGTTTTATTAGGGATCACTTTTTCCTGTACCTGATTTGTATGCTGACCCGAATCCTTGCTCTTCAACCTAGATATTGATCTTGATGCTGATCTTCAACATGATTCTGGAACTTGGATTCGGGATCTGATTCCGGAATCAGCTTCTGGATACTGAGCTTGATTCTGTTCCTGGATTCTGATCCTAATCTCACCCCCTTCTTCTGAAGGTGAAATTGAAGCCTTATCGAGATTCTGAATTTCTATTCCAACTTTCAATTTTGATCTAAGTTCTGATCCTGCATTGTGATTATGGATTCTCAATTAGATGCCGAACCTGAATTCTGACTCTCATCCTAGATCCTTAGTGTCAATGTCTCTAAAATCTTAATTTCGAAGCTGATCTGTATCCTGACCCTGATCGTTGCTCCGAGATTTTGAACTTGATCCTGAATTCTATCATGATCATGATTCTGGATTCTTGTCCTCAATATAATCCTCATATTGTTTCGAATCCTATTTTTGGCACAATTTTCCCGTATAATTGGTTAATTGGAAGAATTCTGCTCCTGATTTTAAATCCTGTTCTAGGATACTTATCATGATTCCGATACTGGTCCTGGATCCTTAGCCTAGTATTGTTATCGGATCATGATTCTGAGTCCTGATCCTGGATTCTTATTCTGAAAATTGAATCTGAATTCGAACCCTTAATCTGGTCTTAGACCTGATATAAATTCAAAACCAAATCCTTGATCTTGATCCGGATGAAGCTACAGTTTTTTCTAACGCACCGTCAGCCTTTACGCTGAACGGCTTGGATAGTGTAAACGAAAATGGCGGAAATGGAACTCAAAACGAATTCTCTTCGTATTAGATTCCAGCGTGGAAGCACGGATCCAACAGATACTCAAATTTTTGAGTTTCTCAAAGGAAATCTTGGCTTGAAACCAGACAATCTTTTAGCCATGTATAAGGATAGGCCGGAGTTTTCTGTCATCGTGAAGTTTAAGACGGATAGTGATTTGCTGACCACATTGCAGAATCACCCGGGAACAATGGAATTCAAACATGATTCGTGTGGAATTAGTATGGTCCAGTTGTCTCCAGCGTCTGCTGTAGTTCGCTATGTGAGGCTTTTTAACCTTCCCCCGGAGATAGATGATCGTGAGATTTTTCTAGAAATGTCGAAATTTGGTAAAGTGCAAAAAACCGTTCGAGAAAAATATGGGCCCGACACTGGGTTTCCTATCTGGAATTCAGTTCGTGGAATCTATATGCAGTTAAATGAAGGAGTTGAAATACCAAGTAATGTGCGTATACGGAACATTCGTGCTCGTGTGTTCTACGAGGGTCTAGTGAATAAATGCTTTCAATGTGGTAGCACCGAACATTTAAAAGTGAATTGTCCAAAGAGTTCTGTAAATAAGCGACTAGTACAAACTTGCAGTGAGGAAACCGTTGAAAAAAAGCAAGAAAACGGAAACATGCAAACCCAAAATCCATCGTACAGCACAATAGTTAGTAGCACGTGTCCGAAACCGGTAAAAGTTCATCTGCCTGAAGTATCTCCCAGTTCATCTAAACATACCACGTTGGACGTCGCCCATGATGGACTCACGAATTCAAACGCATTGTTTCCGAATGCGGTGAAACCCAGACAAAGCGCACAGCCTACCTCCTCTTCAACCCAGCGAAATTTGGATTCGACGAGTGAAACTATTCCTACCAGTGAAGTGGCGTCATCGTTAGCCATCGACGATGCGATGTCAGCAGAAGACGAAGGCCATTCGAAAAACGTTGCCGAGGAACATATGGATTCCGTAGATGAAAGCCGAAAACGAGGACGCCGTAAGGGAACCGACGAAGAAGTGAAAGGCTCGGGCTCTGAAACTAGTTCGGATTCCGAAAAAGTAAAAGTCTCTGGAGAATTGGATCGTAACCCTCCATCGATCATCGTAGATGAAGGGGTGGTAACTAGAAGTAAAACAAAAGTGCAACGTTTGCGTAACAGCGGAGAATTTCAGAGAAACTTCAAACGTGGTTGGTAGCAAAAGTGTTTTTAAGTAGTTGATTAAATTTTGAAACAAATGTAAAAATAGGGTAAATGATCTTGAGCGGAACCAATTGGCTCAATTCGACGCAACTCGGAACATTTGATCAAGCGATATGGCTATGGGTTATATCCGAACAAAAACTTTTTCAAATCAGCGGATAGATCTTGGTTTCTGCTTTCTAATGATGATTTTTGGAATATTTTAGAGTAAAACCTAATAACTGTAGAGCTGTTTTACTGAAGTAAGAATTCTGATCTTGAGCGGAACCACGCTGATCTTGAGCGGAACTAAAATATGATCTTGAGCGGAACCATTTTCTTCTGTCAACATCTTTAATAGCTCTTATTCCTAATACTTGTGTAACTGTGAAAACTTCAATTAAATTTCATCTTTGAAGATTTTAAAGTTCAAAAATTAATGTTTTTACGTTAAAAAATGAAACTTAGCGTTCCAAAGCCGTTCTCGAAATATCCGTTCAAATGTATTTCTTGCTTAAAAAAGTCCAATTTTCACTTCGATTCACTGTATCCTATTTTGAAATAAACGATTCTCTAAACTCAAGTTTTAGTTTTTTTTATCTAAACAAATTAAATTCGTTAGTATATTAGCCCCGAACAACTTTTAAAGGTAACAACAAAGTTAGTAATACAAAAGAAAATGCCTTAAAATACAGATATGGCAAAAAAAAAAACGGTACATTGCTCTAAATCAACGTTTTTGAGAAAAAGTCTGATTTTTTTTTATTCCCTATACCCTTAATTCCTTTTATTTTATTGGAAATTAATGATAAATTTTGCTATTTTTATATTTTAGTTATGAAGTTTACGTTGAAAATCTTTTCATACTTTTTCTTTTATATTTTAGTTGCGAAAAATCAGTTAAGTTGAAAATTTTTTCATACTTTTCTAATTCAAAGTAAGAAACCTTAATTTTATATTGAACAAAAAAAAATATAATTATGGAAATCCATTCGAAATTTTAAAAAATCTGTGAAATCTGTAAATATTTCAAAATATCGTGTTCTGTGAAACAGATGCTGTGATAAAAAATTTCCTCAAAACTCTGTGAAATAACAGATTTTACTCTGATTTCGGCAACCTTGCTCTAAGCAACTTATTCATAGAATAAAGTTTATAATAAACTCCAGTTTCTTATGAATCACGTTAATATTTATTTACATTCAAAATTTATGGAAACATTAATTATTTAGCTCAATTGATAAAACAATTATTTCTCAAACCGATTTCCAGTTCGAGCTCAAGTGTAAAGTCAAACACTAGGGAATCGGATAGGTTTCCAATACCAGGCCACCAATTGAATCGTGGAGTATTATAAAATAGCTAACCCGGTGTGCTTTGCTACACTTTGTAAAACTGAAGGAATGTGTGTAAAAAACAATTTGAATTTTTGTTTATTTGATAGTTTATCGTTTTCAATTGAAATGTGAACATCTAAAACAATCTCTTTAAAAGAAAGCTACTTCATGAAGTACGAATAGTTATGACAATGAAGATTGTTCTTATTCTGAAAAAATGACAAAACTTTATTGGCTCCATTAGTTCTCGAACTATGCCAAAAATATGTATGAAAGCCTTTCTCCTCCTTCTCGTCGTCTCTCTGAAAGAAAGATTCAAAAACACATTTCTTGAACACCAGTAAATTAAACTTTTTGTGTGCCTTGTTTGGTATGCTGTGACACCAATTAATAAGTCTTTGTTTAATTCGAACTTAATTTTACTTTTTTTCTTTCCCTAAAGGTTATAGAATAAGAAATATACAAATGTGCTGCATACATTCAGGGGTAAAAACTGCGTGTGAGACATTAGGCATAAGGCAGCGCACCTAGCGGTTTATTTCGGAAGCTAGTAGTTCCGCTCAAGATCAAAGATGGTTCCACTCAAGATCATATTTTACTTTTAAAAACTATGCAATAAATTGATATTCTGATGGAAAACTTGTTACAAAAACCCGAATAATGCTTTTTTATGAGTTTTTCTACCATTTTATTCATTGAGAATCAGTTCACAACGGTCAAATGTGACATAAATTGACGTTCAAAGTCAGCGTAGATTGATGAAAATTGCAGCAGAAATGCGTATGTTTTTAAATCTTCCAATAACATTATTTCAGTTAATAAATTTTAGCAAAAATGACAATACTTGTATGAAAAGATCTTGAAAAAGTGTCTTTTCAACAAATTGGTTAGATTAATAAACAATCATTGCCTAGATCTTAGGAATAGTAAATGGTTCCGCTCAAGATCAGATTTTGACTAGTTCCGCTCAAGATCATTTACCCTAATTGAATATGACAGTAGTTTGAAAAGTGGCTTGGAGTTCTGAAAAATAGTCGATCATTTTTTTCGATAATTTTGGTTTACACATTTTGAAAACCAAAAACATGAATAGTATTAATTTTGTAACATGAAAAAAATCACCCTTGTATCGGCAGAAGGTGTTTTTGAGTTCATATCAAAAAGTGATTTACCAAAAATTATTTGTTTATCAGCCAGTAAAAAATGTAAAAAAAAACGCAAATTCAGGTCCTTTGGTTGTTAAAGAAATGAGCTGAAGCAGCAGGAAACTTAAAATGGGGAAAAATTAGCTTCCGAGGCAAAACCAAACAGAACCAATCCAACCAGTGACAACTTTGGCGTCCAACAAGGTTGTAGAATAAATTAGGAAAAATATGTTATGTTTGGATTTGAAATTCTTACCACCAAACCGGCAGCTGCAGGGACACACCGAAGCAAAGTCACTCTCAGCGGGTGAGTGAGTCGTTGTTTCCGCAAAGCTCCCCCTCTAGACTTCGGGCAGGATGTTCTGGTTTAAGGAGCTTTTCGTCCCAACACACCTTTCGAGAGTGTGACATTTTTTCTCCTTTTTTCCCTTCCGGATTCTGAGCCTCGTATATGAGCTTTTCTGAGTCCTGATATTCTTTGTATGGAAACTCCGAAGGGGGCGGTAAAAGTTTACCAATATATTTACTAATTTTATTGAGGTAGGAAACACGTGCCCCCCACCTACTGGCATCTCGATAACAGATTTTGGCATTTATGAGCCGGCATTTGGAACGAAAATTGTGGCACAAATTATCGGCATCGGGTTAGGATATGCTTGGGTTTTTATGTGGTGCTCTATTCAGAGAAACCAAATCTGGGGAAACTCAAGAGTAGCAAATCCCAGGATGATTTCCTTTCAGAATTTATCATGTCCGTATTTATTAGAATATAAACTGCAGACCCCTTCAAAATCTGTAGCATGAATTTTGGGTAATAGGATATAAATGCACAATATTTTTGAGCTGTCGGAGCTGCTTTTTTTGAGTATATCATGTGTTGGTCCAGCTCATACTGGCCTAAACCTCTGTTTGAGTATAAACCTGTACAGAAATCTGCTAAATGAATAATGTAAGTTTAATGAGGTGCAGTAAAGGGGTGCTAGAGTGTAGCTGTTCGACATCAATTTGTTGAGCATTTATTCTCATCCCCTTACTACGAAGCATAAATGTATGAAGTTGTCTATCAGAGTTTGTTCTAGAAACAAAAAACTTTTATATCATGCCGAGAAGCTGTACATCAATCTTTTTGTTTGTTAATGCTTAATCACTAAGCTGTCCTCTCAACTCGCTTATTGTTGTTTTTTTTTAATGTATATCAAGCTGTCTTCTCAAGCTGCTTGATCACCAATCTGTTCTCTCAACTCGCTTGTTGGTGTTATTTTTTAAATTTATTTCAAGCTGTCTTCTCAATGCGCTTAATCACCAAGCTGATGTCTCAACCCGCTTATTCATGTTTTTTTTTTTAAATTTATTTCAAGGTGTCTTCTCAACCCACTTATTAGTGATTTTTCTAAAATTTATTTTGAGCTCTACTGTCAATTCGCTTAATCACCAGTCTGTCCTCTCAACTCGCTTATAGGTGTTTTTTTTTAAATTTATTTCAAGCTGTCCTCTCAACCCACTGAATCACCAAGCTGTCCTCTCAACTCGCTTATTGGTGATATTTTGACATTTATTTCAAGCTTTCCTTTCCTCCCGCGGAATCACCAAGCTGTCCTCTCAATTTGATTATTGGTGTTTTTTTTAATTATTTCGAGCTGTCCTCTCATGCCGTTCAATCATCAAACTGTCCTCTCAACTCGCTTATTGGTGTTTTTTTTCCAAATTTATTTCAAGCTGTCCTCTCAATTCGCTTGATCAGCAAGCTTTTCTCTCAACCCGCTTATTCATGTTTTTTTTAAATTTGTTTCAAGCTGTCCTCCCAACTCACAAATAGGTGTTTTTTCTTTTTTAATTTATTTTAAGCTGTCCTCTCAACCCACTTAATCTCCAAGCTGTCCTCTCAACTCGCTTATTGGTGATATTTTGACATTTATTTCAAGCTTTCCTTTCCTCCCGCGGAATCACCAAGCTGTCCTCTCAATTTGATTATTGGTGTTTTTTTTTTAATTATTTCAAGCTGTCCTTGCAACCCGCATGTAAAGGTTTTTTTTTTTTATTTATTTAAAGCTGCCCTCTCAATTCGCTTAGTCACCAAGCTGTTCTCCCAACCCGCTTATTCATGTTTTTTTTTATTTAATTCAAACTGTCTTCTCAACCCGCTTATTGGTGTTTTTTTTTTAATTTTTTTTTTCAAGCTGTACTCTCAATTCGTTTCATCACCAAGCTGTCCTCTCAACTCGCTTATTGGTGATATTTTTTAATTTATTCAAAGCCATCCTCCCAGTCACCAAGCTGTCCTATCAATTCGCTTATTTCATGCTGTTCTCGCAACAGATTTGTGAATTTTTGTTAAATTTATTTGAAGCTGTTCCAATTATCTTAATCATCAAGCTGTCCTCTCAATTCGCTTATTGGTGATATTTTGAAATTTATTTCAAGCTTTCCTCTCTTCCCGCGGAATCACCAAGCTTCCACCAATTTGATTATTGTTTGGAATCACCAATTTGTTTATTGTTTTTTTTTAAATTCATTTCAAGCTGTCCTCGCAACCCGCATG
The DNA here is from genome assembly GCF_029784155.1 of Uranotaenia lowii. NCBI lineage: Eukaryota > Metazoa > Arthropoda > Insecta > Diptera > Culicidae > Uranotaenia > Uranotaenia lowii. The sequence continues at coordinate 147,473,559 of NC_073691.1, forward strand.
TTAATAGTTTTTTTTCAAATTTATTTCAAGCTGTCCTCTCAATTCGCTTGACCACCAAGCTGTTATTTCAACCCGCTTGTTAAGGTTTTTTTTAAATTAATTTAAAGCTGTCCTCTCAACCCGCTTGTTGGTCTTTTTAATCACCAAGCTGTCCTCTCAACTCACTTATAGGTCTTTTTTCTGTTTACATTTATTTCAAGCTTTCCTCTAAACCCATTTAATCCCAAGTCCTCTCAACTCGCTTATCGGTGATATTTTTAAACTTATTTGAAGCTATCCACTTAACTCGCTAAATCACCAAGCTGTCCTCTCAATTCGCTTATTGGTGTTTTTTTTTAAATTTATTTAATGTTGTTCTCGCCATCCACTTGTTAATGTTTTCTAAAATTTATTTCAAGCTGTCCTCTAAATTCGCTTAGTCACCAATTTCACTTATTGGTGTTTTTTTTTGGTGTTTTTTTTTTTTAATTTATTTTGAGCTGTCCTCTCAACCCGCTCTTTGGTGTGTGTGTTTTTTTTTTAAATTTCTTTCAAGCTGTCCTCTTAATTCACTTAATCACCAAGCTGTTCTCTCAACCTGGTAATTCATTTTTTTAATGTATTTCAGGCTGTCCTCTCAACCAGCTTTTTGGTGTTTTTTTTTTTATTTTTTTCAAGCTGTACTCTCAATTCGATCAATCACCAAGCTGACATCTTAACTCACTTTTATGTAGGTGTTTTTGTTTCAAACTTATTTCAAGTTGTTCTCGCAACCCGCTTGATTACCAATCTGTCCTCTCAACTTGCTTGTTGGTGTTTTTCTTAAATTTATTGCAAACTGTCCTCTCAACTCGCTTATTGGTGTTTTTTTCAAATTTTTCCAATATCAAGTTGTCCTCTCAACTCGTTTATTGGTGTTTTTTTTTCAAATTTTTCAAATTTCAAGCTGTCCTCTCAAGGTGTTTGACCACCAAGCTGCCCTCTCAACTTGCTTATAAATTTTATTTTAAAATTTATTTCAAGCTGTCCTCTCAACCCGCTTAACCACCAAGCTGTCCTCTCAACTCGCTTATTGGTATTTTATTTTTTAATTTATTTGAAACTGTCCTCTCAACCTGCTTATCAGTGATTTTTTTTTTTTAATTTATTTCAAGCTGTTCTCTCAAACCGCTTGATCACTAAGCTGTCCCCTCAACTCGCTTATTTATGTAAGCTTTCAATTTATTTCAAGCTGTTCTCTCAACTCGCCTTCCAATTCCAAGCTGTCTTCTCAACCCGCTAGGAATTATGAATAATAACAAGCTGTCTATACTGTAGTGAATACAGATAAAGATTGATGATAATATGATGATAAAAGATATAACAAAAGAGAGAACGAAAAAATGAGAAGAGCGTTGATGGAATCGAAAAAAAAAACAAAAAAAAAATAAAAAAAATAATAGAGAGACAACAAGAAATATATAGCAAATAAAGGAAACAGGTTAAAAATGAAAAAAAAAGATGGACTGAAATTAAATCGGATGAAATGATTAATGATTAATAGATCAAAAAAATTGATAGCTGAAATATATGAAAGACTTTAAATTTAATTTGAAATTATAAAAATCAATGAAGGACACGAGGAAAATCAGATATTTCGATGAAATACTGGATTAATTGATAAATAAAAAACTAAGTTGTGGAGTGTATGATTGGAATTGATTAACCAAGATGTAAATAGAAGACAACAAAATTTGGATGTAAGTTAAATCCAGTAATCAAGAGAAAGAGAAGTGAGAAAAAAAATAAAGGTTCAATAAAAAAATAAATAAAACGAACGAGGAAAACATGAAATATATAGTTGGAATAAAAAAAATTGAGATCGTAAAAAACTGGATAGATAAGGTCTTAAAAAAATCAAAAAAGGAGATGAAAAAATAGAGGTAAAATATAATAAGAGTGCAAAAAAATGCGACCAATAGAAATTAAATTCAATAATACCGAGAAGTTAAAATAAAAAGATGGCGATAAACAAATACAAAGTTTGAATTAAAGAAAGAAAATTTAAAAAAAAACAGGAAATAAGGAAGGAAATATAAAATAGGGAACTGGTACAATGATTGATAAGTGAGAAGAGTAAAAAAATGAGCAGAAGAAAAAAGGAAAGGTGAAAGAGAAAAGTACAGAGAGAAGATAAAATGAAAAAAAGCTGGATAGAAATCATACCCGATTCAACTGATAGAAACAATGCAATGAAAAATGCACTGAATAAATTTTTGATCGGAATCTGTTCAAAATTATTTGAGAAAGTTCAGGCCAAGGCTCGTATGAAACTAAATTTACTGTGTCACAACAAGTTATTTTAGATCTGTCAAACGATCTATCCGGTTATAAAACGCTTACGTGTTTTTATAACATGTAGTGGTAGAAAATCAATGACAGTTGTCATGTTCAACTAACAGATATGATTAATTTCATGGGTTTTGACACAAATATATAAGGTAAGGTTTATAAGGTACGCAGTATAAACTATCGAAAGAGTAGAGGCGGGTAGTAATGTAGTGAGTACAGATAAAGATTGATGAAAGTGAGTAAAAGTGTATTCTAAATCGGTACAAAAGAACACGTTCTACTCTAACATGAATAGAAACATTTGAACGTGTGGAATCTCGATGCTGTCAGTCTGAAAAAATCGGAAAGAAAGCGTATGATGAAAGGTTGAAGCAAAGAGAAAGCGGATAGGTCATTCTGTTAACGAATTTTGGAGAGTAAGGTCGCGTTTTTAATTTGTGAAAAATTGATCGTAGGAAATTTCATAAAGTTCCTTCTTATTTCGGCATTACTTCATAAAATACTTTCTGCTCATTTGCAATAACACTAGTTGTTTTTCACACATGGTACTATGTTATCTATGTTTTCCACTTTGATCAAATCAGCTTTCGATATTCATCCGACTGTACTATTTTTTTGGCTTCAACTACGAATTACCAATTTTTCCGCAGTTTTTTTTCGCAATGGGTTATTCATAAAGTATCTGATTTTTAAGCAACTGTGAGGAACATTAATTCAACGTGAATCGTTGATCGCCTTGTTAACTTTTCTTGATTCGATTTTTTGATAATTTCTCGTTTTACTAAGTTCACGAGATGTGTCAGCTGTGAATGCCTACAACACGATGCTCGTTGGCACTTTTTCCGCAAATGTGGTTCTAGAACCTATCCGCGATGCCAGGTAAATGTTTGACGTTTTGTCGTTAGGAAAAAGGTAAACAAAAGGGTGTAAATTTTCGATAAATTTAAAACTCATTTTACTACGGCTTTTTACTTCAGAGATTTCTTAAAAAGTTAGTAGAATCAACTTTTAGGTCTTCTTCTAGTGTTTTAAATATTTTTTGAAAAAATATTGATAGCTATTTATCGCTTAAATTCGGCGTTTTTCTTGCGATTGAAAACACATCTAAATAATTTAAAGTTTTTGAATGAAAAAGTGACGTGAAAACATTCATTCCCTTTTAATGATATGCCTATTCCTAAAAGCATCCCAAATTCTCTAAACTCTTGTATGGAGCACTTTGTAGCGCTACTGTTTGGTTAATATCTCGGATCAGTGCCATTTTTAGGTCATCTCCGATACCACATCGTAAAGCTAAGAAGTCTTCTGGAAGTACGAAAATCCTTGTCAATTGCATCTACAAAACATTTTATAATGAATTAAAAATAACCATAATACGGGCTTTTTGAACAGAAAGCTATGCTCAACGTGTCAAATAGATTATGAGTCAATTGTTCGGACTCAGTTTTCTGCAGAAATCTGAAAATGAAATCCACGAAAGCACAGAGCAGGACACGGAATATCTTCCAGAGCAAGACATAGGTATGTTTGAAATGGGATGCAATTTTCCTGTCCCTTCATGTCAAATCCTTATGCAGTTATGTGGGTAACTGCAACAGCTGCAGTCGCATCAACAGTCGGATGTTTTGTGGGCAAATCGATGGCAACATTCAGAGCATTTTACCGTCTCGACACAACACAGAAACATTCAATCGTGTTTCTGAATGAAGCTACTAGAGGAAAGTCTCAGAATGCAGATGTGCGTTCACGTTCCAATTTCTATATGTACGGTACCGAAGAGATGGAGAAAAGCTGAAGGTTGGTTGGAAAATTTCTGGGACCAATTGCGAAGAATAACCAAGTTCTGCATTCGAAGGAAATTATTTGCTTTGTGACCCAGAATAAATACCGATTGGTTCTTGGAGCTACCGCTGATGGTTCCAGTTATTTTTGTTTGTTTTTTGCGTACTTTCCGGCTGTGATTTATAGCAGCTCAAACCAACTGGGTCGGATTAATTCGACAAAAGTTATAGTTGGTCACAATTTTTTAATTATTTTAGTTTTGTATATTTTTCGTTCTATTTATTTTTCTCGCAAAATTCAAACACAAAACAAACCCAATTTTTCATACCTTCTCAAAAATCGACTATTTGAGCCGACCTAATAAAGCTAAATTTTACAAATTTGGCAACATTGTTTATCACACCAATGTCAAAACTCTGTGCTAATAAGTATGAAACCATATGGTATAGCTGGGATGAGAAGGAGCTATGCTAGAAATAAGGACTACTTTAAAATTATTGTACCGAAAATTCGGTTTCCGAATACAAAATAAGGCTTTCAGCTGTCGAATTTTGACTTTTGACTCTCGAAATTTGACTTTCAACCTTCAACTGAGTTAGGTTTTTCATTTAGGGTCATTTTTTATTTTCTCAAACCCTGGGGTCTAAAAAGCTTTGTCTTGGTTCAAAACTCATCCATGTTTTTTTTGCAGAATTTTTAGGTATCGTACACATGAGTAAATTTGATCTTTTAGGTTTTTATGGGAAAATTGAATATTTTGTACTGAAAAACCAACAACATTTTGTTTCTTCTGTGGATCCGAGCCTGCTTACGGTTTTTATGACAATTTACAAAATTTCCAAAGAAAGTTTTTCGCTGAACAGTTTTGTTAAAGACCTTAATATTATATCTTATTAGGTTAAAAAAAGTTATCAGCTGTTTAACAGGGGTATGTCTTTTGGCATTGATAATCAATAAATTCAATTGACATCACTGCTTGGCCTCGCAAAAAATTATTGCATGAAATGTTGTCATGCAATTCCTCGATAAGCACCCAGCAGGGATGTCAATTGAATTTATTGATTATCAATTCCAAAAGACATGCCCCTGTTAAACAGCTTATAACTTTTTTGCCTTCTAAAATACAATGTTAAAATCTTCTACAAAGTTGTTCAGCAAAAAAAAATCCCTTGGAAGTTTATAAATTAGCACAAAAATCATAAGCTAGCTTGGCTCCACAGAAAAAACAAAAATGATGTTCATTTTTCAGTACAAAATGTTTAATTTTCCTATACAAGCCTAAAAGATCAAATTTACTCATGTGAACGTTACTAAAACATTCTGAAAAAAAATCATGGATGAGTTTTGACCTAAAACGAAGCTTTTTAGACCCCAAGGTTTAAAAAATTAACGAATTGTGACATCCGACTTTCGGTTTCAACTTTCGACTATCGACTTTTATCTTTCAATTTGTATTTTTGACTTTCGACTTACGATTTTTGACTTTCGACTTACGATTTTTGACTTTCGACTTTCCATTCTGGATTCTCGATTTTCGACATATGACAATTGACTCTCGGATTCGGACTTATGAATTCGACTATCGACTTTCTAAATTTGTTTTCGACTTGGAATTTCAGACTTTCAACTATCGGCTTGAGACAACTGAATTTAAACTTACAATTTCGACGACTTATGGAAAAATAACGGCTTAATGATAAAGTGAAAAAAAATGACAAGAAAAAAGTCCCATATTCGACCTCGGATTTTCAACTTTGAACTTTCGACGTTGAAACTAGACTTTTGATTTTGAACGTTTGACTTCCGATTTGAACCATCGATAATCGACGACTTTCGAATGTCGACTTTCAAATTTTTTGTTTTATACTATCCTCATTCGATGTCTGATAGAGTATTTCCTGAGACAGATGGTGGTAGGGTAGCTTTTTGTTTTTGTTTTGAAAAATGTAAACACCTACTGGTCGCCATTTTGAACTTGGGAGATTATCACTGTTCAATTATTTCGGCAAAAGAATTTATTTTTTCAAATCAACATTACATAACATCAATATTACCTTCAAAGTATTTCATGTCTACAATCATTTAATTTTAGGTAGTTTAAAAAATTAAAAATTTAGCAAAACCATTACTATTGCACCACCAATTTGGTTTCGTTACTATCAGGCCATTGAACATGCGTAGTGTTGTTGTTATTTTTACCCTACCACCAGGTGCCGAAAATTGTAAACATGCGAAATCAGCTGTTCGTTTGACAAGTGAGGAAATGCCTTATTAACAATTTTTGACTTTCGACTTTTGTCTTTCCATTTTTGACTTTCGACTTTCGGGGGATTGAACAAAGCTACTGTATATAATGGAAGTGAATCAAATGTGAAGAGATTCGGCAGTGAAATTATAAGTGTTGTAAACGAGTTTTGGAGTAGTGTTTCTGTTTAAGTTATGTGCGAAGTGCTGGTGCGTGCGTGAAGCACGGAGTTCTGAAGTTTTTTTCATGCCAAAGCGAATAAGATGCAAATTTGTTTTGTTGTTTGCCATCTTGGGAATTATGATGACGCCATTATGAAGAGGTTTGCTACAGCTTACTCGATCCGAAGAAGAGATGGCGCTAATGTAGAAAAGTCCCAACCTACATTACGCTGCCATCTTCTGGTATATTTAGTAAGTATGTTGTGTCGGCATCTAGTGACGAGCTCTAGGTGTATTTCTTCCTTTTTTTTAACGCGAAAAGGTTCAGTTGCTGACTGATTCCATAGGTTTATTTGAAAGATGTAGATGCATTACCCAATTTAAAGCGAGGAAGTTTTATTCTTCTCAAAGAGCATGTTTATTTTTCAAAATTTAGGATCTGTTAAGACTTGTTAAATATTTAAAAGCAAACTTTTCTTTATCAAGTTTTTTGACGAAGTGTTGTCATTTGAATTCAAAAATTAGAAATCGAATGAAGAGGGCGTTAGAGAGCTTTAAGTTTTTCGATTGAAGCGTTACAGATGTCACTTTAAGAAAATTTTGTTCGTAATTCTAATTGGAAAGAATCTACTCGATAACAAGATCTCTTCATCTCATATTTCAAAATGTTCAATACACAATCTCGTTTCACAATTCGAAAAAATATTGAAACTTCTCAATTGTTTTTGTTCTGTTTTAAAAATAGTTTTAATAGTTTGAAGATACTAATGATGAGATAAGAAAGCATTTACTTTGCAAAAACCAAGTGTAAAATAATCTTTAAAAAATCGGAAACAGTAACGGTTTATGTTTATTTATTTATTTTTTTAAATATTCACAATGCAATAGAATATATAGTTACAATAAAACAGTGAACTATATCTGTTGAAAAAAAAAAGACTCTGATGTCGTAAAGATGGAAAAGTGCACCATTAAACAATACCTCGATCAAGAAGCATCAAAATGAAACGAGAGAATGACATAGTTGAGTGTCACAATAAATCTCATTCAAAGTAGTTATAAACAAATATACAGCTTTTTTGCTTTGAAATCAGTTGAAAATAATTTATGCTTCATAAGTGTTGAAATTGATTTCGTGAGTGATAAAATTCGTTGCATCGTTGCCAAGTGCATTATACGTGTATGAAAGTGCCACGTTAGGACGCTTTGCTTTTCTCGTCTTAAGCGCGCGGTAAAATTCGGTGAGTTACGCCGGTGCTAAGTACATTGTTAGTTAGGACGTATGAAAACGCGATGTACTCGATAGTGTGCGACGCGACGATTTTTAACTTTGCTTTGATCACATCCCTTCCCAAAGGGAATCCAGATCTTATTTACCTTTCCCACTAACAAACCCTCCTTCCTGTGACGACCGTGGAGATTTAGAGGTGTATTCGGTCTCTAGTAGCAACGGAAGTCGAACTAACAATCCTTTCCTTTCCCCGATGAACCGTAAGGACGTGGCCGGCGCCGTTATTGACCATATAAGATAAGGAACCTTCGAAACGTGCACACAGAAAATGGTAAGCTAATCCCAAGCCCCATTTATTTGGATCTATGTGCAATTTTGATGGTTCTTGTCAATCACGGAGTAGCAACTACTGAAATGTACGGTTTATCTAAGCTCAAGCTCAAGCTCAAGCTCATTTTTGACTTTCGACTTTCGATTAAACATAGAACTCAGGATTTATTCACCTCGTACTCTTATCTAGAAAGTTTTCCAATCTCAAGGTGGATAACTCTGTACTCCGAATTAAGAAGAACGATATACGCTTGCCAATGTTTTATACTTTCTTCTTTCGATTTCTGATTAACGATTTTTGACTTTCGATTTTTGACTTTCGATTTTTGTCTTTCCATTTTCGACTTTCGATTGGGCATTCAACTCTGGATTTTCGACTTTTGACGTTTGACATTCTTTTTCCGCCTTCCGACTTTCAACATTCTATTTTCGACATTCGACTTTCGACCTCCAACTCTGACGATAATCGATATGTGGTTGTCGACTTTTGAAAATTAAGAATGATTACTTCCGTCTTAAGACTTTCGACTATCGACTTTGAACTCTCAATTCTTTTATCTTTCGACCATAAACTTTTATCTTTGAAGCTCGACATGTCAATTTTAACTTTAGACATTCGACTGAACACTGTCGATTTTTTACTTTTGACCTTTGTTTTTGAGGTTGACGTTCGTCATCTGACTTCCATATTGACGGATTTCACACCAAATCGACACGAAGTTGGCATGACCCTCTCAGAATTCAATGAGACTTAGTGGGCATAAAGATTTTACCTATTAAAGCAAATTGGCATACTTTTTTTTCCAAAAATTATCCAGACTAACATTTGAGAAGGGCCAAATTCTGCAGGCAAAAATTCAGGCTCAAAATATTACAATTCCTACACAAATGTGGTTCATGAGAGAGTTTGGGAAAAATGATTGAATTTTTAGAAAAAATATTGACAAAAAATTTGAAATCCCTCACTGAAAAAAATGCATTTTAAAAACTACACCTCAATTTCCCAAAAAATGTCAGAGTCAATGGATTACTAGATGATCTGCTTCTAATTTAGTTTTATCATCATACAACCACAACATTTGTTTTTCATTTTTCATAAAAAAAAACAAAAAAAAAGGTTTTTGTGAGAAAAACTGTTTTGCTCACTTTGCGATGTTTGCAAAAGTTGTTGACCACATTTCTAAGATATGCATATTTAAGAGAAAAAAATAAATTAAAAAATTAAGGGTCATTTCCATATCTTCTAAATTGATCAAGCTTGAAAATAAAGTGAATGCATGTATAGGTTTTTTTTTATTTTATTATTAAATTCATTATTGAAAGTTAAATTTTCAAGTGAACTCAAAACATCTGGTCATTTTAATTGGGCCAAGTCAATCGCTCTATCGATCAAATGAATGCCTTAAGTTTTTAAAATGCATTTTTCTCAGTGTAGACATGTAACAGGTATATGTTTAGACAATATTTTTCCTTAAAATTAAATTACATTTCTAAAATTCTCTTGTAGACCACATTTATGAAGGAATTGTAGTTTAAGGGCTAAAAATTTTCATATTTTTTTAACTGTTGGCTTTCGTTTTAAGAATTCTGACGTTCGTCATGACCCTCTAAGAATTCAATGAAACTCTGTGGGCATAAAAGTCTTACGCAGTGAAGCAACTCGGTATACGTTTTTTTCCAAATTTAATCTAGACTAACGTTTGAAATAGGTTAAACTTTTCAAGCAAAAATTTTATAAATATTTTTAGCTCGAAAATTACACTCCTACACAAATGTGGTTCATGAGAGAGTTTTGCAAAAATGATTGAATTTTTAGGAAAAAAAATGACAAATTTTTTAAAACCTACACTGAGAAAAATGCATTTTAAAAACTAAAACTCAATTTCCCAAAAAAAATGTCAGAGTCAATGGACTACCAAAATGGTCTGCTTCTAAATAAGTTTTATCATTTTACACCCAAAACATTAGTTTTTCGTTTTTCAGAAGAAAAAACAAATAAAAAGAATTTTGTGAGAAAATTTTTTTAACCTCAAGAGCACTCTTGAGGTAAAAAAATTTTTTCTCACAATGTTCAGAATAGTTTCAGACTACACTATTCCCCACCACAAAAAAAAAAAACAAACAAATTCTGAGATTTATTTTTTTTAAATCAACTTAAAGTTTTTAGTTTGCATTTTTTTATCAGTGAAGGATTTCCATTTTCTTTGACCATCAATTATTACAATCGAAGCTTTAACTTCTTCAAAATCAGTACAGTCAATTCAACGATGCAGTTTTTTAATTTAAGGTTGAAGATCTACACTGAAAAAATAAAGTACAGGATTTTCAACAAAAATCATGAAAAAAAATTTGTAAGAAAAACTTGTTTCCCCAAACTATGCACAAGTTGCAATGTTTGGACGATTTGTAGGTCTTATTATTACCCAGCAAAGAAAAAAGAAATCAAATTCTAAGATGGCATTAGTTTGGGAAATTGAGTTCAAGTTTTTAAAATGCATTTCTCTCAGTGTTAAGTTTTAAAATATGTTTTGTCAATATATTTTTTTTCTTAAAATTTAATTACATTTTTAAAACTCCCTTGTACACCACATTTGTGCAGGAATTGTAATTCAAGAGCTAAAAATTATCATTACTTTAATGATCTGCTTCTAATTAAGTTTTATCATTTTACACCCAAAAAATTTGTTTTACGTTTTTCATAAAAAAAAACGTAAAAAGAAAAATTTTTTACCTTGAAAGTGCGCACTTTGCGATGTTCAGATAGATTACATTATTCCTCACCACAAAAAATTCATTGAATTTTTAGAAGGAATTTTTTTAAAATCGATTCAAGTTTTTAATATGCATTTTTCAGTGTAGGATTTCTACGTTTTTTACTATCAATATTTACAACCGAAGCTCTTACTTCTTCAAAATCACTACAGACAATTGGAGGTCAAAAATTGGAGATCTACACTGAAAAAATAAAGTACAGGATTTTCAACAAAAAATCATTAAAAAAAGTTGTAAGAAAAACTTTTTTTCCCTAAGCTATGCACAGGTTGCAATGTTTGGACGATTTGTAGGCCTAATTATTACCCGGCAAAGAAAAAAAAAATCAAATTCTAAGATGGCATTTTTTGGGGAACTGAGTTTAAGTTTTTAAATGCTATTTTCTCAGTGTAGAGTTTTAAAATGGTTTTTGTCAATATCAAAAAATTTAATAACATTTCTTAAACTACCTTGTAGACACATTTGTGAAGGAATTGTAATTTAAGAGCTAAACATTTTCATTTCTATAATGATCTGCTTCTAATTAAGTTTTATCATTTTACACCAAAAAAATTTGATTTTCATAAAAAAAACATAAAGAGAAAAAAAATTTACCTTAAAAGTGCTCAGTATGCGATGTTCAGAAGCGTTGTAGATCACATAATTCCCCACCACAAAAAAAAATCATCGAATTTTGAGATGGATTTTTTTTAAATCGACTTCAAGTTTCTTATTTACATTTTTTTCAGTGTAGGATTTCCACTAACTTCAACTATCAAATATTACAATCGAAGCTTTTACTTCTTCAAAATCAGTGCAGTCAATTCAACGAAGCAGTTTTTGAATTTGAGGTTGGAGATCTACACTGAAAAAATAAATTACAGGATTTAAAAAAAACACATGTAATAGTTTTTGTAAGAAAAATTTCATTTTCTTAACTATGTTATGCTGTAATGTATGAAAGCTTTTATTATTACCCTGCTTAAAACAAAAATTAATCAATTTCTGAGCTGGCATTTTTTGGGAAATTGACTTTGAGTTTTTTATAATACATTTTTCTCAGTGCATGATTTTAAATTTTTTTGTAATTATTTGTTTCTAAAAATTCAATTATTTTTACACCACTCTCCGATGAACCACAATCGTGGAAGAATTGTCATTTTCGAGGAAAACATGTTTATAACATTTTTGCATGAAAAGTTTGACCCTTTTCAAATGATAGTCTAGAAATTTTTTGCAAAAAACTAAGTATGCCAAGTTGCTTTACTAGGTAAGTTCAGGTAATAGCGGCTTAAAAAAAAACAATGTATGTCGAGTTGGCGCGAAATTTGTCTGTTCTGAATATTCACCTTTTGACCTATAGGTGAGGCAAATAGAAACTCGCTGTAGCATTTTTTTTTACTTTTCGACAAAATACTGAACAGTTTTTGAAAAGAATTGTAATCGTTTAAGATAAAAATACATGCGGAAATCAAATAAAATCAACAAAACTATTGTTTTATGTATAAGACATGCTCAGTTGATGAAATTTTCAAACCTTTTAAATGAAAAACTTTCTTAAGGTCTTAAAACAAGTTTTTACGATGATCATTTTCAAGAAACAAAATTTGTTACCGGTCGGTGATTTAATCAGACTAATTTGATAATCGAGCAATTTTTTTTCATTTTTTCTGTTGTCCACTCCTGGCTTCCGACATTTCACTCTGGATTCTCGACTTTGACGTTCGGGTTTCTAAATTTGACTTTTGAGTTTAGCATTTGGTTTCCGACTCTACAATTTTGACTTTTAATCAGAAAGGTTTTGAAATTGTTTGCTTCTTTTGAGCAATTCTACCGAAAATTTTTCCGAAAAAGATTGAATAGAAGTCAACAGAAAATTTTACAGGAATTTTCGATTGGTTAACGTGCTGACAAAGTGAGGCTTTCTTGGTGAAATGTAATTGTGATAGTTATTGTTCGAAATTTCGATAAAAAATATCTTAGTTAAAAAAATGAAGTTTTGAAAAGTTTTTGAGAATTGTAAAGAAATGAACATCAACATTAAATTCAATCTAGTTTTTAAGTTTGAGGTCTTAATCGGGCTAGACTTTAAATATAAAAATATTAATCGAAATTTAAAATAAATGCAGTTTTCAGAAACGCAGTTGAAAAATCTTATAGAGCTTTGATCTTCCTACAAAATGTAGCATATTTTTACAAAATACTCACGTGGTTGTTTTCACTTCGTTCTACTCGAACACCAACCTGAAAAAGACAAAAATTCCAATAAATGTACTTCATCTCCAGAATGTGCATCTAAGGAAAGATACAAGTGTGGCCAAGAAGGAAGACTTCTGTTCAGTAATTTGCTGTGTCCTGTATCATCTCCCCTTTCCTCCTAGAAAACCCTCCCCAGAAAGGGGGGATGATTACCAAGTACATTTGTTGCCCGAAGACAATTTCAGCGTCGGATTCTCACCGATTTTCTACTGACATGGGAAGAAAAAACAAAAGAATGAAACCAAAAACAACAGACCAAGCTTCTAGTAAAGTACCAACTGGGTTGTCTTTCCCCTTTTCGAATGGAGCACATAGAAAGATGCTTTCCATTTATTTTTTTCAATTTTTTTCTCGGTTGTTCTACGATTTTCTTCGATAAACACGTACACAATGGCGCTCATTTTCCGCACTCCTGTTTGATTATTGGAGAGTGAATTTTTTTGCCGAGCAAAGGTTCGTTGCTTTCTTCTGTTCCCTTCACAACCCTAGATTTTAAAAGAACTGGTTATACGTGGGATTCTAGCCATTTTGGATCCGTACCGCAGGTTGTTTGGAACTGAACCAAGGGATCAGGTTCGATAACAGTAATATGAATACCAATATGCAATGTATGGAAAGTGCTTCTGAAATAACTAGACCAAACAAGACCCTTCGACGACTTGAAAATTTTTCCAGCGTCAGGGTTCATCTAAAAAAAATTCTTTTTTTTTATGGAAAATCGAAATTAAGCTTTTAACATGAAATTTATTGATGAAGAAACATGTTCGTGCGGATGTCAACTGCCAATTTGACTCCAACCTTGACCTTTTAACACCCTCCTGTTTCCGTTGCATTAATGTCTCACAATAACCGTAAGACATTTCCTAGTACTACCATATCATTCGCTTCGATGAAAAGGTTACAACCGGGTACAAAATCTAGTTACGAAAGAAACCAAAAAAAAAATAATAGAACCGTTAAGCCTCGCTGCTGCCACTATTACCGTCAAATAAATGTAATTTTATGAATTTTCAATTTTCTTTCAAGGTCCCGGCAGCCAGCCACGTGATCGAGTAACACGGTCCGGAAAACTCCCGCTTGAGACCGAAAAGAAGGGGAAGACCATGGAAATTCTGGAAATGAAGATTCCGGGCAGCACTTTCCTGTCTTCCAAATAAGAAAAACCGACACCCGATGAAAGCATATTAGTAGTCATGGCACAGGAGCCACGCACACTTTCAAATAGAAGAAAATTCCTACTGGGAAGGGTGCGGGGAAATTGAAAAAAATAACCGAAAGTACAACATGTCGAAGCACCAAAATAAAAAAAAGGATTGGAAAATAATATTCCACCGGAAACCGAGCTGTCGGAAGCTGTCTGGGAAATTCCGATCCCATGCTTCTCATATTCCACACACTTTTGCGATACAAAGCGGACCCACTTTCATATACTGATTTACTCCTCCCTAAAACGGTTTTATGGCAACAGCAAGGATTTTTATTAACTGAAACGTTCTCTGTTATAGATTGTCGATGAGAATGGGAGCACACAAATTTTTCGGTCTATCTTTTTCCGATCGTCCCTGGGAAGAAGATTTGAACAGGTGTTTGGAACGGCTTAGATGATAGGATTTGGAGCAAAGCTCTTTTCCATTAATTTTTATTGCAAAAGCAGGTTTATTGGAAAAATTGGAGACCACCCTTCTGAAGGTATTATTGGGTACTAGGAAAAGATTGTTGCATCATTAAGAATCAATTTGAAAAATCACTTTCGAAGAAATTAAAATGTAAAGTTATGCCGGGTGGAACATTCATATCAATATATGACAACAATGGTGTTGGGTTTATTGAATTTAGATAGTAAAGCTAAGGGTGGAATCGAAAACCGAAGTGCAAGGCAATAGGGGAGAGGCGGGCTATATGCGCATATTAAGGAAAACACTCATTTTCTCCCATATTCCAATAGATAGGAGTCTGAAAACTATATACGCATGAGCGGGCATCTGTTTTATATACGTTAGAGCAATTTTTCTGTTAAAATCTCTTACAGTTTTTGTGAAAATAATTTTATAATAAAAGAAGTCAAAATAGCCGATTTCCGAAACTGGCGGGCTAAATGCGCAAATTTATGTTTTTAGCTATATTTCATTAACAGTTGCGATATTTTGATATTATTTAATTGAAAATGGTAGAAACGGATGTTAAGCATACGTCAAGGCTGAAATTTCAGTGAAATTTTTTACATCACTAGTTCTTTTGCATGGAACATAGTTAAGTATGCCATATGGTCATATTTCATGGTAATATTTTGTTCATATCGTATTTTTATCGGATCAGTAGGAAGTTCTTATTTTTTCGCTGTAAGATCGTGATTTGGACGTAGATTTAATGTTTAAATGATAAAAAGTAAAAAAATTATAAAACTAGTCTATTTTTCTTGATATAGGCATTTAACCTGCCTTGATATGGGCATTCAGAACCTTTCTCTTATTCCAATATCTTATCATTTTCAACTTTGCCAAAAGCGTTAATTTGTTGAATTTCCGATTTCCAGATGAATAAGAAAGAAAAACTATCAAAGTTTTTGTTCCCAAAATCTGTACGCACGATAATTAAAGTTCAATATATTCTAATAAAACAGACAAAAATCTTGTTCGAATTTTTAATTTTTTTCGACTTTATATAACAATTTAATTTTTTCATGCCATTTGTTAAAAGCGTATTGCCCTCAAACTGCACTGATTAGATATGATGAATCTCCAGCCATATCGTCAATCGGCTGTATGCGCATATTACCCAACATGCGCATTTAGGAACACTTCCCCCTATTCAAATTTTCAAAAATGCTGAGTTTGCAAATTAGGTTAGCGTAGCTTTTATGAAAAAAAAAAAGTAGTTGACCTTCAGAATCGAAAACGAGTGTCGTAATATGATGATTTAATACAGCATAGAATCATTAAGTGTAGAAGAAAGTACGACGGATACCCTAAGGTAGAATCGCAATAGAAAATTAAATATTGCTTTTTTCGCCGCAGTTTTCCTGCAGATGGGCAGCTTAGGATGATTGCAATCGCATTTATCATTGGCATTAGTAAGTTTCCTTCAGCAAAACTGTTTTATAGCAATCTTAAACACGCTTGCAAATTAAACTTTTTAAAAAATGGTCGGGTAAAACGGACAATGCGTCGAAAAGGTAGATATTGCCAGAAAAATTACTGTACAAGTACATTATCAATTATGAATTTATGAACCTTGCTTTTTGTAAATAAACAAAGGATCTCGAAAGAGTTGATTCCCATAGGCATATTCCCATCATAAGATTTTTGTCAAAAATAGTCATTTTTGAAATATTGAAAGTGTCCGTTTTACCCGACTTTCCCCTATGGAAAAAAGCTAAAGCGTTTTTTGCATGGTTAGTAGACTGAGTCGATTTGGGGTCATTTTTTAATTTCTCAATCCCTGGATTCTTAAAAGCTTCTTTTGGATTCAAAGCTCTTCTATGATTTTTTGCAGATTTTTCAAGTAACGTTGACATGAGTAAATTTGAACTTTTAGGTTTGTATGGGAAAATAGAATATTTTGTATTGAAAATTAAACATATTTTTATTTTCTTTTTTGAAATAGAACCTGCTTATGGTTTTTGTGCCAATTTATAAGTTTTCTAAAGAAAATTTCCATTGAACAACTTTGTCGGAGGCCTTAAATTCGAATCTTACTACGCAAAAGTTATTAGTTGTTTAACAGGGATATGTACTTTGGCGTTCAAAAACAATAAATTAAATTGACATCACTTCTGGTGCCTCCCGTAGTATTGCATAAATAGTTGTCATGCAATACTTCGCTAAGCACTCAGAAGTGATGTCAATTAAATTTATTATTTTTCAATGCAAAAAGATATGCCCTTTTTCAACACCTTATAACTTTTTTTTTTTTTCAAAAAGACGAAGTTACGGTCTACGACAAAGTTGTTCAACAGAAAATTTTGTAAAAAGAATTTATATATTGGCACAAAAATCATTTGCAGGCCATTTCAAATAAGAATCAAAATTGATGTTGATTTTTAGTACAAATATTCCCATACAAACCTTAAATTTCAAATTTACCCATGTAAAAGTTACTCGAAAGTTCTGTGAAAAATCATGAATGGTTTTTGAATCAAAACGAAGCTTTTTAGACCCCATGGTTTGGAAAAATTCAAAAGTTACCCCAAATCGACTCAGTCTAATGGGTTAGGGTACGAATATCTAAATGTATGGCATAAAACACTATCGAAATGAAAATATTACTTAACATTCATTTCATTTGGGACAGACATTTCAAAGCACACCAATGCCCACTGTCTTGTTTTGGCGATAACCAAGACTTGAAGTCCCGTTGTTCATATCTTATCATTTCCCCTCTTTCATGTGCAAGATTGCCGAAATCACAAAAAAAAATCTATTATTTCTCAGAATTTTGAGCAGAATTTAATCACAAAATCGTGGTCACTAAACACAGAATTTTGATTATATTCACAGATTTCATAGATTCATGAATTTTACAACATAAATTTCAGATTTCTAACTTTGTATTCGAAATTAATGATAAGATTCATATTGTTTATTATTTTTTCAAAATTCAAGTAACACGTAAAAGAGGCACAATTTCTCATGGCTTTCAATGAAATGAATGCTTTTTTCACCACAGAAAACCATCACAGAATTTATGGGTAAAATCACAGAAAATAAGATTTTTATCCCATAAAAACCTAGATTATTTTTTTCCACAACCTTGGTTGAAGGCAGCCTTGTCAGATTGCAAACCGTTCAAATCCGTAGGTTTGACGAAATTGCAAAAAATGTAGGGGAGAATGAGGATACTTGATCCCTGGGGATACTTGATTCCTTAGCTATATCTCGAAACTGGAATGTCTTACAAAGATCAAATGTTCTAGAAAAATGTGCCAAAATGAGCAAAATAACAATGCTTGTAGTTTAAAATTTTTTAACAAAATAATTGTTTGAGTAATTGAACTTTGTTTGAAAAATTTCACAAAATGTAACTTGAAGATCTTTTTTCATCACTTTAAAATGTTCCTTACATGGGAAAATTATGAAAAAAATATTTGTTCCAATATATCAATCGTTCGAGCATAAAATGAACTTCATAATGCCATATTTTCAAAGTAATGGAAAACTCTCAACTTTTTTCAGAAAAAGTTTTCTTAAATGTTGATTATGGGTACAATTGATCCCTTAGAGTTGGGTACAATTGATCCCCCTTCCAAACGGCATATTCTTCTTCTGAATTGATCGTTATGATTGCAGATTATTAAATAACTAATATTTATCCAAAAACTAATATTTATCAAACAATTGTCTGAAGAAAAGAGCAAAAATAATTAATTTTCTCTTAATTATAAAAAATAGCGCCTTTAAGTATGCAATGTTATTAGCGTTGAGACAAAGTTATAGAATTTTCTTCTTATGTCTGCTATAACTTGTGAAATGAGAACAAACATGACCAAAATAGTCAATCAACATTCTATCTTGGGGTTTTGTTTGATTTTTATACAAGGATTAGGGCTTCCTGAATAAAAGATCAAGTCTCCTTCAACAGGGGATCAAGTCTGCCCTAACTTCAGAAAAATCGCAATTTTTTTACTTCCACGAAAATGCTTCTAGTTCATCAACGGGTTCAAGTATCGTTCTAATTTTTGGAGCATAGAAACTTGAAGTTACAAGCTGTCAGAAAATGTCAAAGACGGCGAGTTGCTAAATTTTTCCAAAAAGATATGGTGGAAATAAGAAAAGGGGATCAAGTATCCCCACTCTCCCCTACTGTTTATTTTGGTCGTCAGGTAGAATTTTTTTATTTTTTCGATAATCCGTAGGAAATGCAGAAAAACCGTAGATTTCGAATATTAAATCGTAGATTTTGAGCATCGATCCGTAGATGCGTCGAAGTTTTTAAAATCCAAATATCTACGGAAAAATCTATAGATACGGCAACGCTGGTCTCAAGTTTCAGGTTTCGTGTCTTTTATCTCAGGCTGAAAGTCTCATGCAGTGATGTCAACCTTCCAGATTTTGTCTGGATCTTTCAGACTTTTCGGACTTTTGCCAGACATATTTTCAGGTTTCCAGACTTGTAGAATTTTGTCATTTCTTCCAAATATTTCCAGACTTTTGAGTTTCGGCATGAATTGTTAGACAAAACAGACAAAATTTTCGTTGAAAAATGGCAGGACATGACTGCAATATTGCGATCTGGTGACCAAAAAAAAACGGTCATCACCTATATAAAGTTCGCCATCCTAACTTTTCCAGACATTTTTTTAAAATCTTCCAAAAATTTTTGAAAAACAGTTGGCATCATTGGTCTCATGTCCAGGTTGTCCAGCAAGTATCAAATTCCCGTTATTATTCCCGATTTTCTCGATTGAGATTTTATGATTTTTCCGGGTCTCAAACCAGAAGTGAATTTGGTTAACAGTTTATTTTTATCAAAAAGTTTTTTTTTGAAAATTGAACGAAAAATTGTGATGGGACTTCACATTTTCAGTAATTCAATCTTGAACTTGAGCTTCCTACAGAAAATAATGTTTAAGAAGGTTGAAATGCCAAAGGGTAAGACAATAATTGTAGTAATTCTATCTCTAACTTTCTCCTGCGAAATATAATCGAAAATTGTCATCTTCACCTCAGTCTATGACAACAACTTCGTTTTAAGCCAGAGGTGAACCAGCTTGTGGCTGAAAGACTCTCAAATAAAACTTCGATAGGGGAGATGAGGGCATAATGGGCACCTTAAGGAAAATGCTTATTTAACCATAGAGAACAGCTGTAATATGTGAATTACATCATTGTTTCGTGTTCCGACACTCAAATAGTCTATTGTCTAATTGGATGAAACTTGAAAAAGTAGATAAAAACGTTTAAAGATGCATTTTAAAAAAATTTGCCGAAAGCTGAAAACCAGTCACTGTAGAGGCATAATGAGAAACCCCCCGAGGCAGTATGAGCACCATTAATGAAGGCATAATGAGCATTTTCTGCCGGGGAATCTAGCAGCGAATTCGACTCGATGAAGTCAATTGAGTAATAGAGCTACAGCTCAACTTGTATCGTCTGACGATTTGGCATATTGGTTAGATGTCGGAGAGATAATCAGTAGGCTCGAGTTCGATTCCTGGTGGAGGTGATTTTTTTTCTTCTTTTATCATTTATGATCATGATTGCACTAAACGGTGAGGCGTAGATTCATCAAACAAAGCAAAAACAAAATAATCTAGGTCTGTTTGTAGAATTCAAAGAATTAACACATGTTCATACATTATGTTTCTGGTGTTTTGTTTGACGGATGATGCTTTGATGCTATTAGCCGTATAATGTAACAATAAAAAAAATCAATCATGTATGTGCAAAAAAAAATCCCCTCGAACAGGAATCGAACTCGAGTCTACTGATTACCTCTCCGACATCTAACCAATAGGCCAAATCGTCAGACGATACAAGTTAAGCTGTAGCTCTATTATTCAGTTGACTTCATCGAGTTGAATTCGCTGCTAGATTCTCCAAGAGAAAATGCTCAATATGCCTTCATTGAAAGTGCTCTGTACGCCTCTAGTGAACAAATTAAAGTAAAAACGCGTTTTACAATTGATTAAAGTGAAAAATCAAAAATTTCATGATGCTGAAAATTTAGAAACAATGTGTAGATCATGTTGCAGTACGCACATTTCAGATCAAGATGATTTAAAGGTCATAAAAGCTTATTTGGTGGTGCTCAAAAATTATAATATTTTCGTCACTTGAGAACCTAGCTGGTTATTATTTAATATTTCTGTAAATATGAAAAGGATATTTCTTTTTTGGTGAAAAATTAATACTATAGGTAGTACGAAACAAGTCCTCATGAAAATTTGTTTAAGAAAATACGTACTTATGTAGAAAAAAGGAGTGCTCATTATGCCTCGGGTGCTCGTTATGCCCTCATCTCCCCTATAAGAAAGATATCTCGATTATTTCTATGATTTGGGGTCAATAAAAATGGGTTTGGTATGATGCCATGGGCTTCCAAATTTGCAAGTTAAAGTTCCGATTAAAAATTGAAATTAAATTTAAAATTTGGATACATATTTCGAATTTTATTTTGATGTAACTCAAATTTGATGTTAATTGCTACTGATTGATAATCTTATTTTAATTTTTTTTCAAATCTGAGAACAAATTGAATTTTTTTCTTAGTCTTTATAAATATTCTGAAATTTTATTTCGATTTTCGTCTTGAATACTGTATCAAGTTTTTATTGACAACTTTTTTTTCTAGAAAGTGATTAAAGTTCTGAATGGTGGATTCTGGATTTTTCATTATAATCTGAGTTGGAATTTTGAAATCGGCCTCTTAAACAATTAAGTCCTTATTCAAACCATTAATTTGATATTCTTATCCAAATTTTTGAAATTATTCTTAAGCTGAGTTGGAATTTATATCCTTATTCAAACTATAAATTTGAAATTCTTTTTTAAACTTTTGAAATTATTCTTAAGCGAAGATTTGCATTTTAAATTTGAATTTTTTGGGAGGATTTCTTTATGCACATTGAACCGCTGCAAAAAATGAATTTTTGCTCCCATAAGTTTTTTCGATGCCTTGGGTCACCAAGCATCAGTGTAAAATTTGAGATGATTTAGTTAATTCCTGAGTTAGCGCAACGCGTTTTAATTTTCTATGGAAATTTGTATGGAAGAAGAATTTTTTGCACATTAAATCATCCAGAAAATTCAAATAACAAATCATTTAAGGAACATTTTTCGTAACCAAATACACTCTCATACCAAATCATATATAATAAACAATAAAATTAGAACTGGATGGAGTCCTCACATCAGAAGAAAAACTCGTATTTTCTGCGGAATTTCTGCGCAGTTCGTAAAAGTTCATCATAACATCTTAGCACCGTTGATCAGAGACGTTTTCAACGACGAACAGGAGAATTTCCAGAATTCCTTGAAATCGCACGCGTCGTTCCAATCTACCAAGCAGGAAAGAAATCGATCTGTAGTAACTATCGCCCTATATCGATCTTGTCGGTCTTCAGTAAAATCTTAGAGCAACTCTTAGCAGCTAGGGTTTCTCAGTTCCTCAAGCAGTACAATCTATTATACAACTACCAATACGGCTTCCGAGAAGGTTCAAGTACTCTTACAGCTGCTACAGAACTAGTTAACGATATTCACAACGCCCTTGACAACCGCAAACTCATGGGAGTTTTGTTCCTGGATTTAAAGAAGGCCTTCGACACGATCGATCACACAATACTGCTTAAAAAACTGAATGCGCTTGGAATCAGGGGTACAGGGAATTCTTTATTTGCCAGCTATCTTGCAGATAGGAAACAGTTTGTACGAATTAACCAAACGACAAGCGATTTAGGACGCCTGCCTGTTGGAGTTCCTCAAGGTAGTAATTTGGGTCCCCTTCTGTTCATCTTATATGTAAACGACTTGAACAAACTTCGTTTACATGGCAAACCCAGACTATTTGCCGATGATACCTCGTTGTCATATGAACACTCTGACGCAAGCGTAATAATATCCCAAATGTCGAAAGATCTGGATACACTTCAAAGTTACTTCGATGCAAACCTTTTGTCGTTGAACCTTGAAAAGACCAAATATGTCATTTTCAAATCAACTAACCGGCATCTCGACTTTCCCTATCAACTACAAGTTGGTCAAACAGTGATTGAGAAAGTCAAAAGTTTTAAGTATCTTGGGCTGACCTTCGACGAGCTGATCAAATGGGATACCCATATAGACCGTTTGAGGAAAGAGCTTAGTGCTATAAACAGCATAATGTGGAAGATATCCAGTTTTATTCCCACCAAAAACCTCATAAGTATGTACCATGCATTTGTACAATCGAAATTGCAATATATGGTCTCCATCTGGGGAGCTGCTAGGAAAAGCGTCTTAAAACCACTACAGGCCATACAAAACCGATGTCTCAAAGCAGTTTATAAAAAACCCAAACTTTTCTCAACGCAAACCCTGTTCCAAGAAGCCTCAGAGTCAATCCTACCGGTAGCCGCACTCAGGGAACTTCAGAGTGTCGTTCGGATTCACAACATGCTGCACAACCCGCTTTTTCACCACAACCAATAAGTTCAACATCAAAATCACAGGTTTCCCACACGATCAAGAGAAAATCTACTGCAAAGTAGGGCTAACACCGAAAATATGAAAAGGTCTCCAGAATATTTCGGGAAAACGAAATACAACAGTTTACCAGTAAACTTGAAACTCATAAGTAACAGAACCAGTTTCAAACGCAAAGTTAAAGTTCACCTTAAGACCCATGTAGCCAACTTTCTAACGTAAAACGAGGGCAAACTAGATCGATGAACCAGCAGTAGATTAGTCCAACAGAGCCTCCTTAACAGAGATTATTCTCACTGGAGGCTCGGAAAATTCATAGTACATCACTTGAAATGTAACTGCCACTAATTGCCGCCATACAATATTTTTTCTCCCTCTCCGCCAGCCACTACCACCAGCCACCTCCGCCACAAACCGCCACCCATCTCCGCCACAAGCCGCCAACCACCACCACCACTCAAACAACAAATTAAATAACAGAATTGTGATGAAACGAAATAGTGTAAGATTTCAATCAAAATAAGAAAAAATGGAAAAAATATGAATAAAAGTGAGGAGGTTTTATGCCTTCGGGAGAATGGTCTTAAAAGGTGACCAACTCCCGGGGGCTTTTCCCTGCTCAATTAAAAAAAAATACTCATAAAAATTTGTCATTTGTTTGGGAGACCCCCACCCCCCTTCCTACGAGGGAGGGTCTCAAACCATAATAGGAACCTTCCCCGGCCTCCAACACCCCCCCCCTTCCAAGTTTCACGCAAATCGGCTCAATAGTTTCTGAGTCTATAGGGAATAGACAGACAGACAAGCAGAAATCCATTTTTATGTACATATATAGATACATATGTATATAGATAGCGCAATGGTGCAATCAATAATTTGACCGAAAGTTTTTCGGCCGAATAGATAATGCGCCGAATTAGGATAAGTAACTTAAACTGGCGATGCGTTTTCAAGCATTCAGAGAAGAGCACATTAAAAGCTAGTGTCCAAACAGTACAAATTAATCGCCTTGGCCTCTTCACTTTTTTTCTCTTCGGAAAAATAAAATCCTAGACCAAAGTTGAGCTGAGTATAGGGGGTTACCAATGCGTTCGATAGTGTTGTAAGCACGCAAACAGAAACCCCACTTCAACCGTTTCTATTTACGTGCCAATTGAACGAACACCTTCCCCGATTCAATCCGCATTGGATGCCATCCTCCGAAAGAAGTGGCTTCAGCCTGAAGGTTTCTCGTTAAATGGCCCGAGACTAGAGGTTTTCGGTTGCGGAATGGTCTGGTCCGGTCAGATCTTGCACGAACTTTCAATTAGAGTAGGTTGATTTTTTCCACAGAACAGAGAAAAGAAGAAAAAAGACCCATCCCTCATTCATACATATATGAATCGACATGTATGTAAGGTACAACACACTTTTCCACTCACTCGCACATACCTATACCCATTCAGTAGAACATTCTTTCGGATAAGATTGACTGCGGTTCAGCATTCTGGGTTGGGGAAAGGGTTGAGAGTTGAGGCTGCATTGTTGCATGTCGGTGTTGGTTTTCTGCAGTCGTTCGTTTGCTACCACCGAGAACGTGATGCTGTTCTGCACGTATGAATCTGCCCTGGCAAAAGTGTGGCTCCAGAGACCGAAATCCAATGATGGATTTAGCTCCGGCAAAGCTGTTGAGTTTTGTGTGGTTTCATTCATGGGGAATTCATCTGTACATTCTGGTTACTGGTTTGAGGCTTACTTCACAAAAGTCTGATGAAAGACAACAAAAAAAAAAGGCTTTAAGTGAATTAGCATCGATTATGCGTTCTGGGAAGAGTACCGATCCAATCCAGGTTAGGAAGGAAACATTTGTCGTGAGACAGAAACATGAAGTTTAATATTCACGTTTCCGTCCGTCCAAAATTCTGCGGTGAAATATTCAAATTCCCTGCAAAATACCGGATCAAATGTGGAGAGTGCTTGAATAAAGAAAAACCAACCCGTTCTAAAAGACCCAACATGGCTCAGTTCTCTATTCAAAGCTACGCTTTACTTTGTTCGACAAAATGCAGCACAACCAAATTAGGTGGACGTGCTTGTCGTTACTGTTTCCGGTTCAAAAACACAGCCGGTTCTCAACTCAACCATCGAACGGACGATCGGAGCAGATGTTTACTCGGCTTCGTGTTTGAAACACTCTCACGCAGCGGAAACAACAGTTGACTATTTGTTCGTCAAAAAAGATTCAATTAACAGCTGCAGCCGGTCGTTTGTTACAATCGAGGAAATCGGTTTGCATGAAAACGATAGAAAGATTGGGGCAGAAAGAAAAAAAATAAAAAAAAACTTGTGAAGAAAACCTTAGATAAGGCTTAAGATGTTGGAAAACCAATGGATGAAATCTTCTTTTCAAATAATCAAGAACAATCTGATTTGTGAAGCTTCCGATCTTACCTAAAACATCAAAGTTTTCAAAAAGAAAACAAATTTTCTTATTTGTGGCTGAGGAAAATGAATTTTCATAGCTTTGACTCTAATGTAAAGACATTTAGATAGTTGGTACAAGACCAAGCTAAGGCTCAACCTAATTCTTAATTTCACTGAAAGACCTCTCCCAGTTCCAAATCGTGGGAGGTTTCATAAGAAAAACTACGAAATGCAACATAATATAACCGATTTTTGAAAAAAAAACGAATTTAGATTTTAAGCGCAACTTGAGTAATTTCCGGGAGACGGGATAAAATTTGTAAATGAGTAAATGGAGAAATTCTGAAGATTTTTTCTATTTTTTGGAAATTATAAAAAAAAAATTATAATTTCAGAAAAAATCCCACCACTTTGATATTGTTTAAGACAGAGGACACGGCTTTCATTTTTTAATTTGCGAGCTGCAAAATTCGACTTCCAACTTTTGACTTGTGACTTTCAGCGGTTGAATTTTGACTGACGATTTTTTCACGACCCTCTTTTGACTGTCAAAATTAGTTTTTCTACTTAAGACTTTCAATTTTATCAACTTTTTTCGACCTTGGGCTTTCGGCTTTCAACATTCCCATTTTGACAGTCGATTATCGAAATAATTCATTTTTATACATTTCAACCTCGATTTTCAACTGTCGAGTTCCGTTTTTCTACTTCACTTTTGACTTTCAACTTTCGACTTTTGACTTTTGACTTTTCGACTTTCGACATTCGTCTTTCGTCTTTCGACTTTCGACTTTCGACTTTCGACTTTTAACTTTCAAATTTCGGCTTTCGACTTTCTCCTTTCGAATTTTGACTTTCGCCTTTCGATATTCGACTTTTGACTTGTGACTTTTGACTTTTGACTTTTGACTTTTGGCTTTTGACTTTTGGCTTTTGACTTTTGACTTTTGACTTTTGACTTTTGACTTTTGACTTTTGACTTTTGACTTTTGATTTTTGACTTTTGACTTTTGGCTTTTGACTTTTGACTTTTGACTTTTGACTTTTGACATTCGATTTTGAACTTTCGACTTTCAATTTAAGACTTTCGACTTTTGACTTTCGACTTTCGACTTTCGACTTTCGACTTTCGACTTTCGACTTTCGACTTTCGACTTTCGACTTTCGACTTTCGACTTTCGACTTTCGACTTTCGACTTTCGACTTTTGACTTTTGGCTTTTGACATTCGATTTTGAACTTTCGACTGTCGACTTTCAATTTTAGACTTTCGACTTTTGACTTTCGACTTTAGGCTTTCGACTTTCGATTTTCGACTTTCGACTTTCGATTTTCAATTCTCGACTTTCAACTTTTGACTTTCCACTTTCAATTTTCGACGTTTGACTTTCGAATTTCGACTTTCGACTTTGAACTTTCGAATTTCGACTTTCAACTTTCTCCTTTTGACTTTCGACTACGACTTTTGACTTTCGTTTTTCGACTTTTGACTTTCGACTTTCGGCTATCGATTTTCGATTTTCGATTTTCGATTTTCGACTTTCGACTTTCGACTTTCAACTTTCGACTTTCAACTTTCGACTTTCGATTTTCGACTTTCGACTTTCGACTTTCGACTTTCGACTTTCGACTTTCGACTTTCGACTTTCGACTTTCAACTTTCGACTTTCGACTTTCGACTTTCGACTTTCGACTTTCGACTTTCAACTTTCGACTTTAAACTTTCGACTTTTGACTTTCGACTTTCGACTTTCGACTTTCGACTTTCGACATTCGACTTTCGACTTTCGACTTTCGACTTTCGACTTTCGATGTTCGACTTTCGACTTTCGACTTTCGACCTTCATCTTTCGACTTTCGACTTTCGACCTTCATCTTTCGACTTTCAACTTTTGACTTTCGATTTTCGACTTTCGACTTTCGACTTTTGAATTTCAACTTTGAATTTTCTCCTTTTGACTTTCGACTTTCGACATTCAACTTTCGACATTCGACTTTCGACTTTCGTCTCTCAATTTTCGACTTTCGATTTTCGACTTTTGAATTTCGAATTTCGACTTCCAACTTTCGACTTTTGACATTTGACCTTCGACTTTCGACTTTTGACTTTCGTCTTTCGATATTCGACTTTTGACTTTTGACTTTTGACTTTTGACTTTTGACTTTTGACTTTTGACTTTTGACTTTTGACTTTTAACTTTTGACTTTTGACTTTTGACTTTTGACTTTTGACTTTTGGCTTTTGACTTTTGACTTTTGACTTTTGACATTCGATTTTGAACTTTCGACTTTCAATTTTAGACTTTCGACTTTTGACTTTCGACTTTCGACTTTCGACTTTCGACTTTCGACTTTCGACTTTCGACTTTCGACTTCCGACTTTCGACTTTCGACTTTCGACTTTCGACTTTTGACTTTTGGCTTTTGACATTCGATTTTGAACTTTCGACTGTCGACTTTCAATTTTAGACTTTCGACTTTTGACTTTCGACTTTAGGCTTTCGACTTTCGATTTTCGACTTTCGACTTTCGATTTTCAATTCTCGACTTTCAACTTTTGACTTTCCACATTCAATTTTCGACGTTTGACTTTCGAATTTCGACTTTCGACTTTAAACTTTCGAATTTCGACTTTCAACTTTCTCCTTTCGACTTTCGACTTCGACTTTCGACTTTCGTTTTTCGACTTTTGACTTTTGACTTTCGACTTTCGGCGATCGATTTTCGATTTTTGATTTTCGATTTTCGACTTTCGACTTTCAACTTTCGACTTTCGACTTTCGACTTTCGACTTTCGACTTTCGACTTTCGACTTTCGACTTTCGACTTTCGACTTTCAACTTTCGACTTTAAACCTTCGACTTTTGACTTTCGACTTTCGACTTTCGACTTTCGACTTTCGACTTTCGACATTCGACTTTCGACTTTCGACTTTCGACATTCGACATTCGACTTTCGACTTCCGATGTTCGACTTTCGACTTTCGACTTTCGATCTTCATCTTTCGACTTACAACTTTTGACTTTCGATTTTCGACTTTCGACTTTCGACTTTTGAATTTCAACTTTGAATTTTCTCCTTTTGACTTTCGACTTTCGACATTCAACTTTCGACATTCGACTTTCGACTTTCGTCTCTCAATTTTCGACTTTCGATTTTCGACTTTTGAATTTCGAATTTCGACTTCCAACTTTCGACTTTTGAAATTGACTCTCGACTTTCGACTTTTGACTTTCGTCTTTCGATATTCGACTTTTGACTTTTGACTTTTGACTTTTGACTTTTGACTTTTGACTTTTGACTTTTGACTTTTGACTTTTGACTTTTGACTTTTGACTTTTGACTTTTGACTTTTGACTTTTGATTTTTGACTTTTGACTTTTGATTTTTGACTTTTGACTTTTGACTTTTGACTTTTGACTTTTGACTTTTGACTTTTGATTTTTGACTTTTGACTTTTGACTTTTGACTTTTGATTTTTGACTTTTGACTTTTGACTTTTGACTTTTGACTTTTGACTTTTGACTTTTGACTTTTGACTTTTGACTTTTGACTTTTGACTTTTGACTTTTGACTTTTGACTTTTGACTTTTGACTTTTGACTTTTGACTTTTGACTTTTGACTTTTGACTTTTGACTTTTGACTTTTGACTTTTGACTTTTGACTTTTGACTTTTGACTTTTGACTTTTGACTTTTGACTTTTGACTTTTGACTTTTGACTTTTGACTTTTGACTTTTGACTTTTGACTTTTGACTTTTGACTTTTGACTTTTGACTTTTGACTTTTGACTTTTGACTTTTGACTTTTGACTTTTGACTTTTGACTTTTGACTTTTGACTTTTGACTTTTGACTTTTGACTTTTGACTTTTGACTTTTGACTTTTGACTTTTGACTTTTGACTTTTGACTTTTGACTTTTGACTTTTGACTTTTGACTTTTGACTTTTGACTTTTGACTTTTGACTTTTGACTTTTGACTTTTGACTTTTGACTTTTGACTTTTGACTTTTGACTTTTGACTTTTGACTTTTGACTTTTGACTTTTGACTTTTGACTTTTGACTTTTGACTTTTGACTTTTGACTTTTGACTTTTGACTTTTGACTTTTGACTTTTGACTTTTGACTTTTGACTTTTGACTTTTGACTTTTGACTTTTGACTTTTGACTTTTGACTTTTGACTTTTGACTTTTGACTTTTGACTTTTGACTTTTGACTTTTGACTTTTGACTTTTGACTTTTGACTTTTGACTTTTGACTTTTGACTTTTGACTTTTGACTTTTGACTTTTGACTTTTGACTTTTGACTTTTGACTTTTGACTTTTGACTTTTGACTTTTGACTTTTGACTTTTGACTTTTGACTTTTGACTTTTGACTTTTGACTTTTGACTTTTGACTTTTGACTTTTGACTTTTGACTTTTGACTTTTGACTTTTGACTTTTGACTTTTGACTTTTGACTTTTGACTTTTGACTTTTGACTTTTGACTTTTGACTTTTGACTTTTGACTTTTGACTTTTGACTTTTGACTTTTGACTTTTGACTTTTGACTTTTGACTTTTGACTTTTGACTTTTGACTTTTGACTTTTGACTTTTGACTTTTGACTTTTGACTTTTGACTTTTGACTTTTGACTTTTGACTTTTGACTTTTGACTTTTGACTTTTGACTTTTGACTTTTGACTTTTGACTTTTGACTTTTGACTTTTGACTTTTGACTTTTGACTTTTGACTTTTGACTTTTGACTTTTGACTTTTGACTTTTGACTTTTGACTTTTGACTTTTGACTTTTGACTTTTGACTTTTGACTTTTGAATTTTGACTTTTGACTTTTGACTTTTGACTTTTGACTTTTGACTTTTGACTTTTGACTTTTGACTTTTGACTTTTGACTTTTGACTTTTGACTTTTGACTTTTGACTTTTGACTTTTGACTTTTGACTTTTGACTTTTGACTTTTGACTTTTGACTTTTGCCTTTTGACTTTTGACTTTTGACTTTTGACTTTTGACTTTTGACTTTTGACTTTTGACTTTTGACTTTTGACTTTTGACTTTTGACTTTTGACTTTTGACTTTTGACTTTTGACTTTTGACTTTTGACTTTTGACTTTTGACTTTTGACTTTTGACTTTTGACTTTTGACTTTTGACTTTTGATTTGTGACTTGTGACTTTTGACTTTTGACTTTTGACTTTTGAATTTTGACTTTTGACTTTTGACTTTTGACTTTTGACTTTTGACTTTTGACTTCCGACTGTCGACTTTTGATTTTCGACTTTCGACTTTTGACTTTTGACTTTCGACTTTCGACTTCCGACTTTCGACTTTGGAATTTCGACTTTCGACTTTTGACTTCGACTTTCGACTTTCAACTGTCGATTGTCGACTTTCGACTTCCAACTTTCGACTTTCGACTTTCAATTTCCGATTTCGACTTTCAATTTTCGACTTTCAACTCTCGACTTTTGACTTTCAACTTTCGACTTTCGACTGTCGAAATTCAATTTGAGACTTTCTACTTTCGACTTTTGACTTTTTACATTCGATTTTCGACTTTCGACATTTTATCTTCAATTTTCAACTTTCGACTTTTAACTTCTAATTTCGACTTTCGACTTTCGACTTTCGACTTTCGACTTTCGAATTTAGACTTTCGACTTTTGACTTTCGACTTTTGACATTCAATTTTGAGCTTTCGACTTTCGTCTTTCGACTTTTGACTTGCGACTTTAAACTTTCGACTTTAGGCTTTCGACTTTGGATTTTCGACTTCCGATTTTCAACTTTCAATTTCCGACTTTCAAATTTCGATTTTCCACTTTCAATTTATGACGTTTGACTTTCGACTTTAGACTTTCCACTTTCGAATTTCGACTTTCAGCTTTCTCCTTTTGACTTTCGACTTTCGTCTTTCGACTTTCAACTTTCATGTTTCGACTTACTTCTGACCTTAGACTAACTTCTAATTTCGACTTTCGACTTTTGACTTGTGACTTTCAACTTTCGAATTTCGACTTTCGATTTTCGAAATTTGACTTTCTCCTTTCAACTTTCGACTTTCAATTTTTGACTTTCGACTTTTGACTTTTGACTCTTGACTTTTGACTTTCGACTTTTAACTTTCGACTTTCGACTTTCGATACTTTCGACTTTCGATTTTTGACTTTCGACTTTCGACTTTCAACTTTCGACTTTCAACTTTCGACTTTCGACTTTTGACTTTTGACTATCGACTTTCGACTTTTTACTTTCGACTTTCGACTTTCAATTTTTCGACTTTCGACTTTTGACTTTGACTTTTTGCTTCCGACTGTCGACTTTCGACTTTTGACTTTCTCCTTTCGATTTTTGACTCTCGACTTTCGTCTTTCGACTTTCGTCTTTCGATTTTCGACTTAAGACTTTCGACTTTTGACTTTCGAATTTCTACTTTCAACTTTCTCCTTTCGACTTTTGACTTTCGATTTTCGACTTTCGATTTTTGACTTTCAACTTTCGACTTTTGACTTTCGACTCTCGTCATTCAACTTTTAACTTTCGACTTTCGACTGCCGACTTTCGACTTTTAATTTTTGACTTTTGACTTTTGAGTTTCGACTTTTGACTTTCGACTTTTGATTTCTGACTTTTGACTTTTGATTTCTGACTTTCGACTTTCGTTTTTCAACATACCATTATGAACTATTGATCTTTGACTTTATGCTTCTGATTTTTTGATTGTGATATCCGGCATCCGAATTCGGATTTCGACTTTGGTCTCTTGATTTTGTTCGATTTTAGTTTGGTTTGATTCTATTTTGGACTTTCTACTTGTGAGTTTTGGATATTATAATCCTTAAAAGTTAATAATTTTCTTTTGGAATAGTAGAGTCCAAGTCCAAGACAGCTGGAGATTGGAAATTAATGTCTTCTCAGATTTGATTTCTCTGTAGTTAATTTACAAAGCACAACATTTCCATTTACAAAGCAAAAAAATATTGAAGATTTGAAGAAGTTATTTGAAAAAGAAGGCTGTTTAGAGGATTTCATCATTCAACACTGTAGAATGTTTCACTATGATTTTTCCAAAACTGAATATTTCTTTTGTGTTTGATTTGAAAAAAAGAGAAAGAAACAAAAAAAGTTAAGCTGATATCACCTAGAATTGCTGATTCGTCGATTTTTTAACCTTTAAAAGAAGGTGTAGTTTCTTCATAATACCAAAAATAGAAAAAAGCCAAAACAAATATTACAACCCTCGTCAATCCCTAAAATATCCCGAAGATATTTTGAATGTTTCAACTGTTTATTCATCCACTTCATTTGAAACGATCAAAATGTCAAATCATTCCCCCCGGCGAAATTTCGTTCCACATACTGGATACTTGTGGGAAAAAATAGGCTCCTTCCACCCCCAATCCACCCTCAGACGACGACCTAGGAGAGGGGGGGAGGGTCCATTAAAGTGTCACATCTCCATTTTCGCTTTTTTAATCCCTTTAGCTCCCGAGACCCAGCGAAATCTCCGGCCATATATGAGTGACATTTCCATTCGGTTGTTTGTTCACACATGTCCTGGGTAGCGCCAAGCAACACCCACACCTTGGGTCGGTTTTCCATCCCAACAACGAAAATAACAACAACAAGTGGAACGAAAATGGAGAAAAAACACAAACCCAACCAAGTTTTCCATAATCGTCGTCGCCGTCACAGAACCGGGAGCTCCCCCAACACATGGTCCAGATTACAGCGCTCAGGCATCAAAAGCATGCAAAATATGCTGTTTCCATTTTTTTTCTTGCATGCGAATATGAAGAAAAAATATCATCAAAGGCGCAACATCATTGTAACAGGAATTCGAGATGCCACTCTGCGAAGCACCCGAGCTGACTTTCTCTCCACGTATCCAAGCCTGTGACAATTTTTAACATGTGTTGTTATTTCTTTGGTCTGGCTTCTGGAATCGTTGAAAATCGATGAGATGAAAATGAACAAAATATCAAAAGCATGAAGATAATCCCCAGGGAAAATTGGATTTCTTTTTAACCTTAAATTTAGTTGTTTGCTCTCGTCTTTCAAAATTCGACTTTAAACAATCGTCTGTCGACTTTCGTCATTCTACTTCAGACTTCAGATTTTAGACTTTCGACTTTTGACTTTCTACTCTAGACTTTCGACTTTCAACTTCCAATTTTCGACCTTCAACTTTCGACTTTCGTCTATGGACTATCGAATGCCGATTCTCGAGTTTCGACACTCGATTTTCACTTTCGACTATCGACTATCGACTTTCAACTATCGATTGTCGACTCTCGACAATCGAAATTGATTATTCATTCAGTCTTAACTCCACCATAAATGCATTAACTTTTTAAACATGCTTTAAAGACTTCTGTATTTGTTTCTGAGAACTCCGAGCTCGAGTGCGCTGCAAATTTTATCGCCAGTCTTACCGTTAAGCTTGTCCTAGCCCATCAACTAAACTGTTCACAAAAGCTCAATTTCTTTTCTTAACGCATTAGCCGAAAATCGCTTCCATCAGCTTACTGTTGCTAGTCGTCAGTCAGTCAGTCAGATGCTGCTTGGAGAATATTGTCGGCTACCATTTCCCCGACAATTTTGAAACGGAAGAAAAAAATAACGAAAAGGCTTAGCGATTCCTTGGCTACTGGGTGCTGAGAATCGTCGCCAATTTTCGAAATAAAGCAATAAAACCACCGAAAAATGTCGTCCCCAACACCTTGAGCGGAAGGAATAGGGGCATGGTATAGAAATGTTTCCCCCCAGTCAAGAACACGGTGACGATTTTTCCCATCGAAGGATGAAAGCGCACATTCCGGTGCCTGGTTTGCCGGAGCTGATGTTTTTCATTTCATTTTATTTTATTTTTCAGGAGAAGCGCGTGGAAACTTCTGAGTGTGCTGTTCGAAATAAAAGATTCCAAAGATTTCTGCCAAGCCATTAAAGCCGCTTCCGTCCTTCGACAAGCGACGAGACATTCCACAAGCTGGGAAGGGGTTGGGTTTTATTTTTGAGTGTCTGGCACGCTTCAAGGAATGTCCCGAGAAAGTGTGCATGATATTTGGGGCACCAAAACGAGGTTTTACATTTTGGATTTGAAAAGGACTAAGAAAAAATGCTTTCGAGAGTTTTAGTAATCACAAAGCTACTCTGGACTCTTGACTCATGACCCTTTACACTTGACTCATGACTCTTGACTCTTGACTCTTGACTCTTGACTCTTGACTCTTGACTCTTGACTCTTGACTCTTGACACTTGACTCTTGACTCTTGACTCTTGACTCTTGACTCTTGACTCTTGACTCTTGACTCTTGACTCTTGACTCTTGACTCTTGATTCTTGACTCTTGACTCTTGACTCTTGACTCTTGACTCTTGACTTCTGACTCTTGACTCTTGACTCTTGACTCTGGACTCTTGACTTTTGACTCTTGGCACTTGACTCTTGACTCTTGACTCTCGACCCTCGACTCTTGACTCTCGACTCTTGATTATCGACTCTTGACTCTTGACTCTTGACTCTTGACCCTTGACTCTTGACTCTCTGCTCTCAACTCTCGATTCTTGACTTTCGACTCTTGACTCTTGACTCTGTGCTCTTGACACTTGACTCTGAACTCTTGACTCTTGACACTTGACTCTTGACTCTTGACTCTCGACCCTCGACTCTTGATTCTCAACTATCGACTCTTGATTTTCGACTCTTGACTCTTGACTATTGACTCTTGATCCTTGACTCTTGACTCTCTGCTCTCAACTCTCGATTCTTGACTTTCGACTCTTGACTCTTGACTCTTGACTCTTGACTCTTGACTCTTGACTCTTTGCTCTTGACTCTTGACTCTTTGCTCTTGACTCTTTGCTCTTGACTCTTGACTCTGAACTCTTGACTCTTGACACTTGACTTTTGACTATTGACTCTTGGCTCTTGACTCTTGACTCTTGACTCTTGATTTTCGACTCTTGACTCCTGACTCTTGAGTATGGATTTTCGACTCTTGACTCTTGACACTTGACTCTTGACTCTTGACTCTTGACTCTCAACTCTCGACTCTTGACTCTGAACTTTTGACTCTTGACTCTTGACTCTTGACTCTTGACTCTTGACTCTTGACTCTTGACTCTTGACTCTTGACTCTTGATTCTTGACTCTTGACTCTTGACTCTTGACTCTTGACTCTTGAGTCTTGACTCTTGACTCTTGACTCTTGAGTCTTGACTCTTGACTCTTGACTCTTGACTTTTAACTCTTGACTCTTGACTCTTGACTCTTGACTCTTGACTCTTGACTCTTGACTCTTGACTCTTGACTCTTGACTCTTGACTCTTGACTCTTGACTCTTGACTCTTGTCTCTTGACCCTCGACTCTTGACTCTTAGCTCTTGACTATTGACTCTTGACTCTTGACACTTGACTCTTGACTCTTGACTCTTGACTCTTGACTCTTGACTCTTGACTCTTGACTCTTGACTCTTGACTCTTGACTCTTGACTTTTGACTCTTGACTCTTGTCTCCTGACTCTTGACTCTTGACTCTTGACTCTTGACTCTTGATTCTTGACTCTTGACTCTTGACTCTTGACTCTTGACTCTTGACTCTTGACTCTTGACTCTTGACTCTTGACTCTTGACTCTTGACTCTTGACTCTTGACTCTTGACTCTTGACTCTTGACTCTTGACTCTTGACTCTTGACTCTTGACTCTTGACTCTTGACTCTTGACTCTTGACTCTTGACTCTTGACTCTTGACTCTTGACTCTTGACTCTTGACTCTTGACTCTTGACTCTTGACTCTTGACTCTTGACTCTTGACTCTTGACTCTTGACTCTTGACTCTTGACTCTTGACTCTTGACTCTTGACTCTTGACTCTTGACTCTTGACTCTTGACTCTTGACTCTTGACTCTTGTCTCTTGACTCTTGACTCTTGACTCTTGACTCTTGACTCTTGACTCTTGACTCTTGACTCTTGACTCTTGACTCTTGACTCTTGACTCTTGACTCTTGACTCTTGACTCTTGACTCTTGACTCTTGACTCTTGACTCTTGACTCTTGACTCTTGACTCTTGACTCTTGACTCTTGACTCTTGACTCTTGACTCTTGACTCTTGACTCTTGACTCTTTACTTTTGACTCTTGACTCTTGACTCTTGACTCTTGATTCTCGACCCTCGACTCTTGACTCTCAACTCTTGATTTTCGTCTCTCGATTCTTGACTCTTGACCCTTGACTCTTGACTGTTGACTCTTGACTCTTGACTCTTGACTCTTGACTCTTGACTCTTGACTCTTGACTCTTGACTCTTGACTCTTGACTCTTGACTCTTGACTCTTGACTCTTGACTCTTGACTCTTGACTCTTGACTCTTGACTCTTGACTCTTGACTCTTGACTCTTGACTCTTGACTCTTGACTCTTGACTCTTGACTCTTGACTCTTGACTCTTGACTCTTGACTCTTGACTCTTGACTCTTGACTCTTGACTCTTGACTCTTGACTCTTGACTCTCGACCCTCGACTCTTGACTCTCAACTCTCGACTTTTCGACTCTCGATTCTTGACTCTTGACCCTTGACCCTTGACTCTCTGCTCTCAACTCTCACCTTTAAACTTTCGACTCTTGACTCTTGACTCTTGACCAGGGGTCGGGGAACTTTTTGAATCATTACCCCAAAACATTTTTATTTAAGCTGATATTACCCCATGACGAAGAGCAAAAAAAACGGAATCGAAATTTTTTCAGCATCTTCATATTATGCACCAACAAATTCATAAAATTGCACTCACTTTTCACTCACAAAATATTCACTGTTACCCCCAAGAATTTCACTTTTACCCCATTTGGGGTAATTTACCCCGGTTTCCCGACCGCTGCTCTTGACTCTTGACTCTTGACTCTTGACTCTTGACTCTTGACTCTTGAATCTTGACTCTTGACTCTTGACTCTTAACTCTTGACTCTTGACTCTTGACTCTTGTCTCTGGACCCTCGACTCTTGACTCTTAGCTCTTGACTATTGACTCTTGACTCTTGACACTTGACTCTTGACTCTTGACTCTTGACTCTTGACCCTTGACTCTTGACTCTCTGCTCTCAACTCTCGACTTTTGACTTTCGACTCTTGTCTCTTGACTCTCGACCCTCGACTCTTGACTCTCAACTCTTGATTTTCGACTCTCGATTCTTGACTCTTGACCCTTGACTCTTGACTCTCTGCTCTCAACTCTCGACTCTTGACTCTTGACTCTTGACTCTTGACTCTTGACTCTTGACTCTTGACTCTTGACTCTTGACTCTTGACTCTTGACTCTTGACTCTTGACTCCTGACTCTTGACTCTTGAATCTTGACTCTTGACTCTTGACTCTTCACTCTTTACTCTTGACTCTTGACTCTTGACTCTTGACTCTCGACATTCGACTCTTGACTCTCTACTCTCAACTCTCGACTCTTGACTTTCGACTCTTGACTCTTGACTCTTTTGACTCTTGACTCATGACATTTGACTCTTGACTCTTGACCTTTGACTCTTGACTCTTGACTCTTGACTCTTGACGCTTGATTCTTGACTCTTGACTCTTGACTCTAGGCTCTTGATTCTTGACTCTTGCCTCTTGACTCTTGACTCTTATCTCTTGACTTTTGACTTTTGACTCTTGACTCTTGACTCTTGACTCTTGACTCTTGACTCTTGACTCTTGACTCTTGACTCTCAACTCTCGACTCTTGATTTTCGACTCTTGACTCTTGACTATTGACTCTTGACCCTTGACTCTTGTCTCTCTGCTCTCAACTCTCGACTCTTGACTTTCGACTCTTGACTTTTGACTCTTAGCTCTTGACTCTTGACACTTGACTCTTGACGCTTGACACTTGACTCTTGACTCTTGATTTTCGACTCTTGACTCCTGACTCTTGACTCTTGACTTTTGACTTTTGGCTCTTGGCTCTTGACTCTTGACTCTTGAGTCTTGACTCTTGACTCTTCACTCTTGACCCTCGACTCTTGACCCTCGACTCTTGACCCTCGACTCTTGACTTTCGGCTCTTGACTCTTGACTCTTGACTCTTAGCTCTTGACTCTTGACTCTTGACTCTTGACTCTTGACTCTTGACTCTTGATTTTCGACTC
This sequence comes from Uranotaenia lowii, assembly GCF_029784155.1. Lineage (NCBI taxonomy): Eukaryota > Metazoa > Arthropoda > Insecta > Diptera > Culicidae > Uranotaenia > Uranotaenia lowii. The sequence goes on from NC_073691.1 coordinate 147,512,293, forward strand.
TTGACTCTTGACTCTTGATTCTTGATTTTCGACTCTTAACTCTTGACCCTTGACTCTTGACTCTCTACTCTCAACTCTCGACTCTTGACCCTCGACTCTTGACTCTTGACTTTTGACTCTTAAAGCTTGTTTCTTGACTCTTGATTCTTGACTCTTGACTCTTTACTCTTGATTTTTCACTCTTGACTCTCATCTCTCGATTCTCGATTATCGACTTTTGAGTCTTAACTCTTGACTTTTTCTATTGACTCTTGACTCTTGATTCTATATTCGTGACGCTGGACACTTTAATCTTTAGTCGTAATAGTTGACTTTTTTCTCTCAACTCGTTTTAGATAAGTTTTTAAAACGAAATTTTTCTGATTTTAGTTTTTCTTTAATTCTTCTATTTTCGGGACAATGTTTCAGTGAACACAGAAGCGAATTGTCGCCACTGCAATCATTCCCCAAAGAATCTGCAGCAGCTAGCGGTAGAATTCACTCACCAATCTTCGGGCCTTCCCAAACGAAATTGCCCGGTCCCTTTCGGTTGAAGTATTCCTTGGAATGTGTTTGGATGCGTGTGTCTATCTCTTTGCCGACTCGAATCCCGCCAAGCAAGGGTTATTTCAACGAAGAAAACAAAAGCCATTAAAATTAGAGCCAACCCGAATGCTTGTTCTTTTACTGGCCTTTTTTTTACATTTTGCTGCTACCAAAGTGGGTAGGCGAAAGTGCGAATTTGAATGTGGATCCGGAATTTTCGGTCCCATGGATAATTCTTCGAATCCACTGTTGGATTTGTGCTCAGTGCAACAGCTTAGTGAGGTTTTCCCAAAAGTTTTTTTTTATAAATTTCTTAGTAAAAACAATTCAATAGATTTCGTTGGTGAAACAAAATTTAAAAAAAAACTAAAATTCTTAACTATCGAACCCATTCCACCTAGTTTATCCTTCTAGGGTGCAGTGCCAAGGAAAAAATTGGCGCACATATGACGACACAGCGGCTCCTGGCGAATAGGATGAAGCTCTCCCTTCGCAGGAAACGGGGAAAACCGGATGGGCAGACTCCAAGGCGCGGTAAGGCAACGCAGGAAACGCAAATAAAATATAATCCCTAATCTCATAATCTTCACACTAGAAGAAAAACGCGCTTTTCAGAATGGAATAAGGCAAACCGACAGAAAAGGCAAGAGAGAAAAAAAAATACACCAACGAATGAATCGGGTAGCCACCTTCTGGTCTTCTGGAACTTCTGCTATACCGTGGATAAATATTGGATGAAAAGCTTTCTTCGCGGGATTTTATTTCTTTCTCAGCCGCTTCTGCTCGGTTTGGTGTGTATTTCGTTGAATGTATCAAATGCGAAAAAATCCGGCAGTGCTATTGGATCAGCCAGGGTTTGAGAGAAGGAAGATATGTACGTACGTGCATGCATACATGTAGCCAGTCTTGCCGTCAGCCGAGGACTGACACAATCCGGAATGGTGTAAGCGAGCATTCCTCCCGGCCCCATCCACCTTTCCGGCAGGATGGGACATGAATGGGTGTTAAGCTGGCAAAGTGACGTTGATACTTTAAGGTTCATTGAATTCAGATTACGAATGTGAGCTGAATCGTTCTGCATTGCTTTGGCAAATGTGTGCGGGAGTGTGTGGGCTACAGTGAATCATATACGATTCAGGAAATGTGAAATAACAGCTGACAACGGAATTGGAAAGCGAAGATTGAGTGTAGAGATGAGAAATATTTGAGTCTTCTTAATTATCTTTGTCCGAGAAACATCAAGACAATTTTAGAAGATCGCAATCAGGACTTCAGTGTTTTCAGGGATTTGAAAAATTATAAAAAAAATTATTGGACAATATTTCTTCTATACTTCTAATCATGTCGTCTAATAGGAGCGTTTAGAAATATTTCTCGCAAGAATTGGACGACGACGAGCGACTGCTTGTAACTGAGTTTATGTGAACAACAGGATGACTCGTAGTCTACCCACATATATCCTCTACTTCCTAAACTCTTTCTGGGGTTACTGACCTTTGGATCCACTTGAGCTCCTCTCTCAGCTATCTTTAGAACTCAAGATTCTTTCTTCTCCTGACCTCTCCTCGTGATTATTCGAGTTCCGATTTTCTGCCAGGCTCTGCCGGGTTCTACCACACTCAGGACCTAATGCTACAACTTAGAGGTTCCCGGCGAAGAATTCGTCCTGCACCGAATCAAATGGTTTCCTCAGTGTCAAGACCTACGTGACCTACACCGAACGCGGTTCTGTCCTTCTCTTTTTCTTAAGGGGGGGGTAGGGTCTAACACTTTCAAAAAATCGATTTTTTTATTTTTTTATTTTCTTATTATAAAACATTTCAAGAATGTTGTGTCAAATTTTCAAGACAATTGAAGCAAAACTGTTGAAGTTATAGGCCTTTATCTCCTCCTATCTACTACTGCAAGAAAGCAAGAGCAGAAACTTCAAACGCGTTTTTCTCAAAAGCACATTTTTAAAGTCCGTGGACATCGTCATTTGAAAATTACTTATCCGATTCTTTTCAAATTTGGAACATATTTTCTACATATAAAATACCAGACCCCAACGTTTTTCTTTTTTGATTTTTTTACTTTGGGGAGATTTTAGAGGTGAAAAATGGCGGATTTTTAAGTGAAAAATCGTAGTTTTTACTTCAAACAGCCACAAAAATTTCATAAAAATATTTTTAAGTTAAATAAAAACGTTGGGGTCCAGAAAAACATCTATTAAAATATTTTGCTCTGACTTTTTTAATTCAGATGATTCTGTTCTGAGATACAGTGTCCACCGCAAATCCTGTTTTCTAAAAGGCATCCTCGGAAATGCTCCGTCACCGGCTTATTTTTCAATATTTTTCTAAGAAAAAATTACTAAATGTTCTTTCAACAATGCTTTGTATAATGCAAAAAAATTGAATACATTTGATTGAACGATAGCTCTAGAAAAAAATCGTGAAAATGGTGTTTTTTTATACCCGTTAGACCCTACCCCCCCCTTAAGCCAACTACGCAAGGCTAGCTCCCCAGTTCATGATGTTCGAATTCATGAAGTTCGAACTTCGGAATGCAGTTCATATTCTGCAGCGGCCAGCCAACGATCTTAATATTGCTTCCCAGGTCATAATCTGCAGTAGGTAAAAGGTAGGATGAGCAAGAATCGGCTCGATAAAAATGGTAGACTTAGCCATCTTAGGAGAACCTTACGCCGAGTACAAGGCTCATATCGTAACCCGGAATGCCAAAAACGTAAAATTCAGTACAAAGCCGCCGTCAGATCAAAGTGGCCGATCGTTGCCCAAAAGTTGTAGTGATTTCAGGAAACCACCACAGTCTTTTATGGATTCGTCCCGCGTGCTTCCGACCCAACAATTTCTTTATTCGAAGATTAAAAGCAACGCCCCTAACGACCAGACATTTCTTCAGTAAACTGAGGAGCAGTGAAACTAGCGTTAGAAGTCTAACTAACGTCTGGCTTCAGAAAAGGGGTAGGCTTAAGAGCGGCACGTTATCCAAACACACGGGAAAATTGTCGATCACGGGCCTTAACACGAGGCTCACGTCGACAATTTGGTCACAGTTTGCCGAGATGAAACGAAATACCTCGTATCTAAAGCATGGATCACTACAAATCTGGACGCATTAAAACGGGTCTATCTAGGAGCTATGTAAACGAAATGAAAATGTTTTGAACTTGAAATGTAGGGTTTTTATTGCACTTTAAAGGAAAAATAATAAAAAAATTATTCCGATGTTGTTTTGATGAATTTTCGAACTTTTCGTTGAGTATCACTCATTATAGTTTGAACACCCTATTCGCTGACCTCAGCGGCCATTTTGTTCCACAATCTCTTCATCTCTGTTGCTTCCCGAGTCGTCCTACCATTCTTCTTCATCTTCTGCTTGACAATTGCCCAAAATTTTTCGATAGAGCGGAATTGAGGACAGTTGGGTGGGTTGATGTCCTTTTCGACTAAATCCACCCGTTGGCCCAATACCACTGTAGAACCTCCTAGCTGTAGTGGCAGCTTGCCAAATCTGGCGAAAACTTAACTAGTGCTTTGTGAGATCTAATGTACGAAAAAAAAGTTTTTCAGGCATTCCTCCTTGTAAATTTCGGAGTCCATGGTCTTGTTTTTCACAAAAACCGGAATTTTTCGTCCGCAGCTGCAAATACCTTGCCAGATCAAACACTTTCTTGCAAACTTATCAGCAAAAACGAATTTGAAGTTGCCGGGGACATCACCATGACCAGTGCAGTGCACCACTGCAGTGGCTTTACATAATTTTTGGCCAGAAAGCTGCCCAAAATCCATCTTCACGTACGTTTCGTCATCCATGAGGATGCATCCGTCGAACTTCGTTGGAATCTTCTTGTATAATTTGCGGGTACGTCCTTTGGCTACTAAATTCTGCTTCAATGTCCGGTTTGGTTGCTTACTGGTCCGATAGGATCGTATTCCTTCGCGTAGACGAATTCTGCTGACGGTGCACCGGTCGGCGTTGAATTTCTTGGCAATGTCATAGTCCGACTACCCTGTGTTTTCCTTGATCATTCTCAACACCTTCAAATGCAGTTTCTGATCCTTAATTCCACTATGACGCTTGGTATGAACCTGCCGATCTATAGTACGCATCTCACGGAAACGTTTGAGAACGCTACACACGGTTGATTTGACCATTTTTAACGATTTCGCGATTTTTGAACCCGACCACGTCGGGTTTTTGACGTGGTTGTTCAAAATTTATTTTCATCTCGCGGCTTCTATCACGTGTAACTTTTTCGAAACAAAACGAATCGTAATGAAATTTTCAGCACTGGTAGAAGAAACATTCCTCTACAAAGTGCTGTCAAAACATTCCAGATCCGACAACTAGGAGCACTATGGTAAAATAAATAGTGCGTCCAGATTTGTAGTGATCCATGCTTTATGTACGTAGTCATTGTCAGATCTCTTTGTTTGAACTGCGCAGTTTGTGAACTCAACTATATCCAATTTTTCTAAGGTAGCTACTTAAGAAAAGGTGTAAACCAGCATGCTTTTTAAAAGAAAAAGAGCCTCATGGGAGGTATTCTTAACATTACCGTAAATACTTTTCCAGGTATTTCCTATGGAACTTCAATTTCTGGACGTCACCGACTCTGAGTAACTGGAGCCGATGAAACAGGGTTCTACAATACCACGAGTGGACCTCGAACAACACCTCAGACGTAAAGGGTCACCAAAGTTCACGTGTTGCTGTGAGACCCCTACGGGGTCAGAGATCACTACGAGGTCAGAGACCTCAGGAAGACAACCAGGCTTCAGTGTAATGACGTGACGTTGAGGTGGAGCGTTAAACTTCCCTAGTGCGGATTCCCAGTAGGGGACCTTAAAAGTTCAAGTCCAAAATCGATCCCATCGATAGCTAGATACTGGAGAAGCCAGTTGTTCTAGCGATTGCTATCGCTGATGTTCAGAGCTTGTCTCTCATACAATGTCTTTAGGCTGTGAGAACAAACGCATATCTAGGACTTGGGCAAGTTAGCTTCGTTCAAAAGGCCCCGGTAGCTTGCTCAAAGGCCTAGCCCCACGTGGTCGGAGTCTGATCCCGCTAATTAATCGTAGATCACGCTATTGTCGGATCTGCGATTGCGATGCCGATGCCGTACAATGACAACACTGCGCCCGCGTTGCGATCGATGACCGATGCTGGGTCTGGTCCCCGGCTTTCGGCGTGTATGGCAGTTGCCCTCGTGGGTCTGAGACATCACCGAAATGCTTCCTTCCGATGATGTCACCCTTGGACGACCGCTATCGCAACCTGTGTGGATTGTCGAACCAGGAAACCGGAGGTATGTTGAGCAAGGGTCCTCAAGGAGTGATGAAACCTCGCCTATTTGGTGTGCTGTATGTTGTAGCCTTGGATCGCAGCGATGAATACGTTTTCCACAGTGCAAACTTGGGAAGCGGATGATATCCGACTTTCAGGCCACTTGGTCCGCTTTTCACACGCGGTTTCAGAACGAACACTATGTGCGTCTGATCCCCAGGACGGTCACGACCACTCTCCTCGATCTTGCCCGCCTAACGCTGCACGATTCTTATAATCCTCTCTCCTTCTTCTCTCAGATCTCCCGGATGTTGAATTCTCTTGTGAAACGCAAACTCGGTGACAGAGATGCCAATGAGCCTGATTTTTCAGAATTTGCCTGATTTTTCGAGGCTCTACCTGGCAACCTGATTAGCCATCGAATTTCCCTGATTTTGAAAATATTCCTGGTTTTTGCGAATGAAAATAATGAGTAGTAAAGAACTGGGTTAGATACCATTGTTGTAGTGAAAAAGTGAAAATTAGGCTGAATCAAAGCAATCGAAAGATTTCTTTTAATTCTTATTCAAAAATGGGAATCAAAGGGAATCTTTCGATTGCTTTGATTGAGTAGAATTATTCCCCAAGTAAGCTCACAACACATATTAGAGTGAAAAGGTGGAGCGATGACCAAAACAAGGTCATCACTTTGAGCGAAATATCCGTTACTTTAACGTAGCCTGATTTAGCCTGATTTTTATTTCACCAGTTCCTTAATTTTCGAAAATAAATGTTGGCAACCCTGATTCCACAACTAGCTTTTACTCTAGACTCCAGGATCTATAACTCTCTCATTTCTCCATAATTTCGTGATTTCCGTTTCTATTTTATACCGTATTTGTTTATGCCGAGTGTTGCACTAGTGTTGCACTGATGCACCACTAAGTGCTGTCAAACTGTTTGTTTATTAGGACGGTGTTGCACTAGTTTTGACCTGTCGGAGTTCTGCTTACGGACGGTGGCCCACCGATAATTTTGCCAGTGTTGCGAGAGAGCGTGTGAGTGAGCGAGGTAGCAATACACTGGCGAGGATTTGTGTTTGTTTTTATCGGGTACGGTGGAACACTCCACGAGTGGAGAAAACAAATACAGTATTAGTAAATTTTCGTATAACGTCAGGCTTCAAACGGCTCTTGAGGAACGACTCATAAGAGGTAGAGCTGTATCTCTCATAGAGGAGGAACTCTCAAACTCCTGGCATTCAGAAGTAACTCTCTCTTGCTTCTCCAACCGCTAGAATAGCTGTGTGCTCCAGTCACTCTTTGCTCCCTCAGAGGGACTCTGCGCGCTTCTTAAAAAAGCCTCCCTGGAAGGGCTCATTTTGCGTGTGACGATTGAGAATTGCGTTCGAAGTAGGTATTTGTTTGCTTGAATTAGCTCACAGCTGGCTGGCTGATGGTGAACAAATTTTGAGCTATTTTTGAACCTTAAACATTTTCACTGTAATATGTGTTGTGAGCCTACTTGAGGTTGTAAAATTCTACTGAAACAAAGCAATCGAAAGATTCCCTTCTTTTCAAATAAAAATTAAAGGGAATCTTTCGATTGCTTTGATTCAGCCACATTTTCACTTTTTCACTTCAGCAATGGTAGGGTCAAGTGGGGTAATTATGAACACGGGGTAATTCCGAACAAGTGCCATACGCGCAGCTGTGAGGGATGAATGATCACAAAAAGTTCCAAAAGTGATAGTTTAACATCCAATTGATAGCTATAAGCTGTTTTTGATCTGTTTTAAAATCCTTATAATATCATTTCAGATGTTTTAAAAAACCATTACCCCGTGAAACGGAAATTGTTTTCGACAATGTTCAATGTTTTGAATATCTGATCATAGGAAATCGAGCTGGAATGTTGTTATCACTTGTTTGACATTCAGTTTTTGATGCTTTGTCTGGATTTTGAAGAAATTTAGAAAAATTTTATTCCCACTGATTAACAGATGAGTGTTCATATTTACCCCATAGTTTTCGTCCTATGGGGTAATTATGAACACATATTCTTATTCATTTCCTGACATTTCTTTGCCTTTTTGATGGTCTAATGTCTTATTCATCAACTTAGGGGGTCATTCACTTATTACCCAAGCATTTCTAGACCCCTTTCCCCCTCCTCCCCTTGTGAGAAATTTCTAACAAAACTACCCCCCCCCGCCCTTCTGTAAGATCTTAATAAATTTAGGACCGTAAAGCAATCCTAGCCGGGAAACATCAACACTCGGCATTCTGTATCACAGAATGTATGTATGTATGTTAGTTATCCACCATGGGTGCACGGATTCACCGCAGTTTCTGCCTAAGTATATGCTCACATGCCTTCTTAGATAATTAAATAGTTTCGACAAATCTCCAAAGCACACGTACACCGTACCCGGACCCCATGGCTTCGTATGAACTGTTGTGGATGAATGTATCGTGTTGGTGTTAGTATATTTTGGAAGAACGAGTCAATCAGAGGCTTAGTTTATTTACAGGTATTCCGGCATCCGTGTTTATACCTGGCCAGCTGGCAAACTATTGAACATTTTTATTATATAGTCAGATATAAGAGGAAACATATCTTACCTGTCGGCCACTTATGGGATTCGAATACATAAGTTTTCTTGCCGCTACCGGGAATCGAATCCAGTACGCCTGGCATACCAAATTCAAACTCGCGTCAGCCTATCCGCTAGACCAAATCAGCGCTCACAGAATCATCTGGACCTCTTCAATAAATTTCATATTTAAGTTTGGTCCGAAATGTGTTAAGTGTTGAGTTTTGAATTTTTAAGAAATTGATTTTTTTTTCTTTCTAAAAACGAGATTCGGATTCAGAAAAAAGCTATGCCAATGAACGCAATTTAACAAAACTAAAAATAAAATTTCAAAAGTGAAAAAAGTGAATAAAACAGAAATTTTGAAAAAAAAAGCTCAATCCGTAACCTCATTTAAACACGTCTTAATTTTGTTTAAAAAAATAGTAATGAGAACTTTTTTTTGTTGATAGAAAAAAGGCAATCAAATGTTTTCTTAGATTAAGTGAGTGTTGCGTAAGGATAGTTTTACCGGTCATACCGAAACCGAAAACCTGTATCCCAGGAATAGTTTTCTAATACCGAATACAGGTTTTAGGTCCTTCCAAAACCAGTTTTTTTGGTAATGATAAATAACAAGGTTATTAACTAGACTTGAAGAAATTTTTGATTCAACTTTAAATAAAATTCACCATATTTTAACAATAAGTTTGCTGCTCGAGCTTTTATTCATTACCGCGTGAAATTTAACATTAATATGAACCTTAAATCTCTGTGGTCAACAGTAAAATATATGAAAAACCATGATAAATTTATTAGGTGAATAACTCCACAATACAAAGATCAAAAAGATACATTTTCCTGCTATTTATACAGATACATGCTGCTATTCAGAGCATTAGAATAACAGCAAATAATAATTGTTTATGAGTAACATTCGGATAACAAAGATCCTAAATCTATTTTCTATCAGTCTTATTTTTAAACTTAGTAACTTTTTTCAATCTTAATTTGTTCGAATACATGTTTTTTTAATTAAGTTCAAAATCATGTAGATGACTGATCCCACCTGATTTGCAATTGTCCCTCGTTTGCTCAGTTACGTTTTCGTATTTTAGAGCAACACGTTTTAAGTGAATCCAATTTTTAAAAAATTAAACCTTAAGGACATACTTTCTTTCCTCATACTTTGTGGAAAAGAGCTATAAAGCTTCGAGAATTTGAATCCCCCTCATGGGATCTAGGTTTTCTCAGGTAAATGATGAAATCTATAAGCATATAAAAAAGACCAAGCACAATTTTCCCGTATGTTTGGATAACGTGCCGCTATTGAGTCAACCCTCTTCTGATACCTGATACCGGATTGGTGAGGAAAACTTCTGCAGTATATTTTTTTTGAGAAAATATAGCTACTAATGTGAAATTTCGTACAGGTGATAAAAAAAATTAATAAGTGTTATTATTTTTCCAAACAGTCGATCATATAGAACTGACAAGCCTTGCAAAAAATGACTGTCCGAGAAGATTTTAATGAGTGTTTTTGTGAAACCACCATCTTAAAAAAATTGGAATTTTCTGTATATGTAAAGGTGTCAATTTCATGATATCTCGCACGTACGTGAAAAGCCTAACCCACGACATTCAGGTAAAAACTTGATGTTTGCTACGCAGGACATTTAAAACGGATGTAAAAACTATCGAGTAGCCTAACTCGCCTAAAATTTCACAAGTATGGAGAGGTCCTATCAAATAAAAATGATCTGCAACGACATAAAGACACGAAGGAAAAAAGAAACCAACCAACCCGTAAAAGATGCAACAAAAAATTGAACTACCGAAACAAAAGATAGAAAAAATCAATAAAAAAGAACACTAAATAGCTATTTTTGTTTTGCTTAACCTCTAAATTTTTATTACATTTGTTTATTTTACAAGTTTTATTCATGAATTGAATTGAGTTTTTATAAATTTTCTTATTACTGCTAATTATTTTCATTATTTGGAGTTGGATTGAGATTTTCTGACACCATATAAATCATATTGGACAAGTCTTGGGGTAAATATGAACAGGTTATGGGGTAATTATGAACATAATTTTTTAAGTAAAAAATCACCATACACTGCTTACTATGGGAAAATGTAACATATAAATACTGTTACTTTTCAAAAATTTTATACCAAGTTCGTAATCCGTGTTCATAATTACCCCCTAGAGAGGGGGGTAAATATGAACAGACGGGGTAATTATGAACAGACGTCTCAAGGACGTGGGTTGCGAACAAGAAAAAAAAGTTGCTCTACAGAATGATGAAGAGCACGGAAACATTCATTGTTGGCAGCTTTTCAGAATTTATGTTAAGAAATAAACATATGGTGGCTGTAAGTGTGCCAAATGAAGAAATTTTGTTCATAATTACCCCACCTAGCCCTACCTAATCCAGTTCCTTACTTCTCATTTTTCATCACATTCGCAAAAATCAGGCAAAATCAGGCATATTATCAAAAATCAAGGAAATTCAATGGCTTATCAGGTTGTCAGGCTGAGGTTTGAAAAATCAGGCAAACCTTGAAAAATCAAGCACAATGGCATCTCTGTTTGAATTACAATCGTTTTCCTTGGGAGATAATCGCGTTGAGCGCTCAGCTCTCCTTTCGGAGCGGAGTGAGAGGCAAAAAGAACTCTCTATAGGAGCATTACATCTTTTATCCAGACGGTAACTCTTTCTCATTCCTTCTTGCAGCCAGAGATGCCAGGTGTTTTTCAGAAATGTCTGAAAAATTTTGAAAAAAAAAATGTCTGGAAAAGTGTGGATGGCAAACTTTTTAAATGACGACCTTTTTGTTTTGGTCGCCAGTTCGCAATAATGCAGTGCAGGGAATAATACTCATTATTACTTGATAATAATATGATATTGTATGACATTCTATATGCTATCAATTCCTGAGACCATTGTGGTGGTGTCGGCGGTACTATGCTTAACTATTATGCTTATGCATAACTTACTGTTTTACATTTATAAAATTCATGTCAAATCTCAAAAGTCTGGAAATATCTGGAAGTAATGCCTAAAATCTGGAAGTCTGGAAACCTAAATGAATGTCTGGCAAAAGTCCAAAAAGTCTGGAAGATCCATAGGCAAAATCTGGAAGGTTGACATCACTGCTTGCAGCATAAAGAGTGGGAGCGGATTTTTGCTCCCGCTCTCAAATGAGTCCGAAGTTTGCATAAAGCGGGCCATAAACAACACCAGATTTGTACAAATGCGATGCTATTCGATGACATTCTGTCGCTGTGGGATGAATCATCCTTAAAGGATGAAAATCCTTAAAAAACAAAAAACATTCTGTCGATGTTAATAAGATTTGCATCGTGTATGGCACTGCTCAAATGAGCGCACAAACGGTATGAGTAAAATCGGTCGGGATCGAAATATTTTGTACAAACAACCCTCTGTGGCATGGTGTATGGTGCTGTTTGTACTAAATTAAGGCCATATACTCAGCCTCAGCCGGAGATAGTTTTTTGTTGTTGTTGTTACTGTTTTCGCCAGCAATCGTTTGTGTTAGCGTGAAATCTGTGTGTATCGTGTGTGGGCGAGCGTAGAAAAAAACAATCGTCGTGGAATCATCGAATTTGCACAAGCCATTTGTGTAGTCTGTGGCTCGCTTAACTTACAAAACTTTTGAGGGCCTCACACAATATAATCTCAAAATAGCCTTTACAACGACCATGACGATCTGTATGCTGCAGGTTGCACTGAATCTTATGACGGATATGTTTCCCGTTTTCATCGCATAAGTATATTAGGAATAACCGTAAAAATATTAACTGAAAAAAGGGAGCCACCTTGACAAACACGAATTTTGTTGAATATTATTATTTTATCAAAAATTTGAAAGTGTTGACTGGAAAATATCAGAATCATGTCACAAATACTTCTTACATTATGAGGCGTCCAAAATGTCGCCTCTAATACTAAGATTGAACATTTTCCAATAAAAATAATAAAACTTTGATCTACCGAAAATTTTCTCCGGTAAAGCTGAGAATTTAAATTAGTTTGAAGTGTAAAACCTTGTGTTCAATACCAGTACATTCGCCCATAATATTTTACTGCTACATTTGTCTCATCAAAAACGAAGAATCCAGCAAAAAATCTCTTCTAGACTTTTTGAAAAAAATGTAATATTTACGAAACTCTGTAAAGTCCATAACATTAAGACACTAATGCCATACAGATGGTAAAGTGTCTTAAATAAAATTATAACAATAATTTGTTTCATCACATTACAGAATCTGATCAAACATCCTATAAATTATTTCAATAGCTTGACCTCGTCAATAGTTATGTTTCAATCCTGAACCATTCATTTCGCCAAGGATCGCTTTTAATCAAGTCCATCTTCCTTGGACCATAACGGAGAGCTGTTGCTAATAAAACCATTGGTCCAGTACAAATCACCGACCATAAACCATTCCATAACATCATATTAGCTCATTCACTGCAAGCAATTTCCATGGCAATAAACCATTTTGCCGTGGAATCGGGCGTAATTGTTAAACTGCGCTGGCCTTAGCTACTGTCCAATAACCATCCGGCTAATTAACGCCCCACCGAGAAACACGTGTCATGTTAGGGGATGTATTTTTATCGGGCAGCCCCCAAGACATTTCCCCGTTTCTAGTTATTGTTTTCCATCCGGATGTGTGATTGCTGACCAAGAGCAGCAGCTGCCATCCTGGGGGAAAAGCGGAAACAAGACGTTTATAGCTTTCCGACATTCTTTTTACGAGTGTCTCACTGCGCGCATCGTTCGTGAGGAAACGGAAATCAAAAACACTTTAACGCGGAGCATGGTTCAGCTTTATAGCTCAATTTGAGAAGCAACCCGTCGTCGTCTTTAGGGTTCTATGGAGCGTTTCCGCCTTTTTCCCGTTTTATGGTGAGCTTGGGATGTCCTTGTCCGTCCCATTAAGGCGGCCGATCAGCAGTGATGGATATGGGAAGTTTAGAGACGACACACTGAGTGAAATTTTATTCCTAACCGATAAAGGAGTTCATCAAACTTTGTCTTAAGTTGTATTGAATTAAGAAAAAAAATAGAATAATTATTGATCAAGCATCACCGATTATGGGGGCTATGGTCCAGTGACGATGACAATATGTCCTTCACTTTCATCGCTTCATCAGCGATAAAAAATTCTCCTCATTTGTCCTATCGACCCTATCGAAATCTTTATCTACAGTACTTTGCAGTGATCGGATCCATCACCGGAAAAACACATTTGTGGGGTTCCGAAAACCACCTTGGGTTAGAATAGCTGCTCTCATTTCTTTTAAGTAAGAATGTGCTGGACACTTTCTATCGCCTATATTCAAAGTCATTACGAGGAGGGGTTAGATTTCGAATTTTTAGAAAATAGAGCAGGCCTTCTTGAGCCGTCAAGAGGACAGGTATGCTTATTAATCTAGAGTTATACGAGGAGAGTTCATATCTTGAGTTCTCAGAGGAGATTTCAGATCTGAAGTCGTGTATGTGTGAGTCAACCTCGAGTTACGAATAAGAGGGATCAGATCTTGAGTCGATAGAGAAGAGATCATGCCTCGAGTCATCAAGTCAGAAGAAGATTTACTCGTGAACCTCAAGTTATTAGGTTGACTCTCCAGAGCAGATATCAGGTCTCGGGTTGTAAAGATAAGAGTTATTGCTGAAAGTGGTTTCGTTAATGGTTAGTTCAACCACGGTTCGAGATGAGACCTAAGATAGAGGAAGGAAGGAAGTGGGAAGTGGGTTGTGTACGTTAATGATACCTTTAGTCCTTTCATTGCGCTCTGGGAAGTAGTACCACCTCTCCGCGGTCCAAAATGGAAACGTGTCTGCAAATCAGGCGATTGCAGATGTACGGCTAGGAGAACTACCTCTAAACCCATTAGAGCCTCTTTCCAAGAGATCTTTGCCAAACATGGTACTAAGGACCAGTATCCAGGTGTCAGAAGCCTGAGAGTCCGGCACGCGTTTCGGGGAGTCATGACGGTTGACAACTTGATCTGTGTTTCGGGACTTCCTCGACCCGATCTGCAAAGCAAAGTGGAAAATTAAGTCAATACTTGAAGAGAAAGGTGTCAGACACAAGAGGTGTGAGGCGAAGACATAGGTATCGGTAGTAGACACAGGTGTCGGACCAGAGAAAGTGCGGTCGACAACTCGATTTGTGTCTCAGATTCGCAAAACGAGTAGATGCACCGCTAAAAATTTGAACCTTTTTCAACACGATGAGATGTCGGGTCTAAACTTTGTAGGATGAGAGGTCGTGCATCGAGTCGTGTTGGAGCGAAAAAATGCATTGGAGCGCACTAGCGCGAATACACCTTTAACTAGAACTGTAAAAAAAGGTGTTAAGCGGTTTCAGGTGAGAATCAGTGTCTGGACTTTTTAGCGTAGGAGGTATGATGTATCTCATTACATTGTTTCATGGGTCGTTCAATTGCATCCATAAACGTGAATTAGCAAAATCGAGGGAGGAGGTTGCCTGGTTAAATAACCATCAGGCAAGTGGACAATTCGTGGAAAGGGCGTTTTGGTCACAATAAGGACAACCCCTGGTGGTTGCCAAACATTGGAGGCAGGCCGGAGTTATGTGAGCGCTTGGGAAACTACCGCTGATGGTCCGCTCCCCTGTGGGATTGGACCTTAGGAGACAACCACGCTTGGTTGTTCCATCAGTGGAAGCAGGTCCTCATGACGCTGCCTGGCGGCCAAGGCTCGGGGGGATCTTGATCGCCTGGTTGACCGCAATCTAAACTCTATCAGATGAAGGGGCTCTGAAAAGAGCCGATTGTTTCAGCTGAACTCGGGAGCAAGGCGTCGGAGCGAAACGGCCACCATCGGCTCTTTTCAGAGCCCCTTCATCTGAAAGAGTTTCGATCTTGGTCAACCAGCCGAGCGAGATCCCTCCGAGCCTTGGTCGTCAGGCAGCGTCATGAGGACCTGCCTCCACTGATGGGACAACCAAGCGTGGTTGTCTCTTGAGGTCCAATCCCACAGGGGAGCGGACCATCAGTGGTAGTTTCCCAAGCGCTTACCACTGTTTGGCAACCACCAGGGGTTGTCAAACCCCAATCCCTGAGGGGGAAAAGGCAAGCAGTGGTAGTTTTGCCAAGTGCCCTCCTGAGTAAAGTCCAATGGCTTTTCATGGCCACAACATGAAATGGTCCTTCGAGCCGTATGTAGAAGTCGATACCTTCCGACGGAATACCTCCGTCATGAGTTTGAGTGAGAGTGGATCGGCGGCAATCAGTTGCGAGTGGAGCGAAGGGAAGCATAGTACGAGAAGAAAAATGGCAACAAAAAAGGCAGAGAGGAAGAACCCGTGTCAAACGAGTACGGACAAGGTTCTTGAATTGCTGTTCCACAACCGTAATGTGGCACAACGCAACGTGCAGCGAGTGCAAATCATCCTGAAGAAGGCAGCAGAGAGCAAGGCTGAGCTAACCCCAGCTCAGCTGCGAGTATACAAGCGAAGTGTGGACAGATCCAAAGCAGAATTTATCAGGCTGCAATGCGAGATCATCGGCCTGTCATCACCAATCGACCGAGAGCGGCTGGACGAAATCTACTTCATCTTTTTGGTCCTTCACGAGGAAGCGTCGGTTTCAATCGAGAGTTGGTTAGACAAAGCGAAACAACAACCAGCTCTGCAGCTACAGATAGTCAGGGGTCAGCAACCGTTCGTCATCATCGCGGTGGCGAATTTTTCGACGAGGAAATCCAACGAGAGCCATCAACCCGAGGAAGCGGGGGCAGATCCATCAGTATCGCCAGCCCTGTTCCAAGAATCAGCGAGTGAAACAGTGAGCAGCGACGTGTCCTCAAATGCCGCGCCTTCCAATTGTTCAGCTTCGATAAACATCTTTTCTGGCGCGGAGTATGTTCAGTCCACCAAGCGGACTGAAGAATGGGAGAAACCGAGAGAATGGAGAAAATCTAAAGCGCGACGCCCGAGTAGCGAGCGCTTTAAAAACAAGCAGTTGCGCTCCTGCCGGGTGTGTTTAATTCCAATCCAACCGTCGAGCGACCAACATCGTCCCAAGAAAACTGAGAGCGGCTCAAAAAGAGAGCTAGCCAGCAGTGGGCTGCATCAAGGCCACCGGAAGGAAGCGGCAGCTAACGTTGCTCGTAGCGACAAGTGAATAAAAAGTAAAGTGATTCCTGTACATCGGGGGACTGAGATGAAGGGAGAAAATACGTCAATGATCACAAAAATTGTGCAGCCAATGATTGAATTTGTGGTAATTTATGGCAATTTGTTAGAGAAAATTAGAAGGTTTGAGTTCAAATGAGAGAAATCAGTGCTCAAAGAGAGTGAGAATGTGCTAATTGTTGCAAAATGTTGCAATTTGTGAAGCAGTTGTGGAATTTTGATCATTACCATTTCAAATACAAAGAATTCTCTCTCGATTTCAATCCCTTGCTGTAAATAGAAAAAAGAGATAAATATATCAACAATGTAATATCAATAAAAGATCATGTTCTCTTTGATTCGCTCCCACTCTTGTTCCGATACCGCTATCAATCGGCTCTTTTCAGAGCCCGCCTAAGAAAGAGTTTGTCGTCGTTGCCTTGGCCTCCAGGTGCAGTCCGAGGACTTGCCTCTACTGATGAGACAGCCACCAGGGGTTGTCTTAAAGAGGCTCGCTCCCGCAGGGGGAGTGAGTCCCACCAGTGGTCGTTTTGAAAAGCGCCGCACCCACAGTCCACCTATGGCTTTTCATGGCCACAACACAATGGATAGACCCATAGTACCCAGAGGTCCGTAATGGTCATCTGGATCCTAACTACATTGGAAGGAAGCTTATTTTTGTTTTTGACTACACTAAGAGTCTTCGATGGCTCTAAATATTTTTACTGTAGGGGTACTGTAGTTGTATCTCCAAACCGCAGACGCTTGTTCAAACGACAGCGGGAGAGCGAAAGGTCTTGGCGATTCCCTCTTTAATAGGACATATAAAACTCAATTGGAGATCTTCGCTTGAATTGAACTTACAGTCCGCGACTGGCTATCATAGCCTAAAGTTGACTTATCGGTCCTCAACTGGCAATTATCTCCTAAACTGGATTAACAGTACTTAACTGGTGATTGCCGCCTAAGCTGGACTAAACAATCCTTAACTGGCTATCATAGCCTGAACTGGACTGAACAGTCTTCAACTGGCGATCATCACCCAAACTAGACTGAATAGACCTCAACTGGCGATCATCGCCTGTAATGGACTGAACAGTCTTTGACTGGCTATCGTAGCCTGAACTGAACTCAACAATTCTAAACTGGCGATCATCGCCTAAACTGGACTTAACAGTCCTCGACTAATTATCGTAGCCTAAACTGGACTTAACATTCCACAACTACCTATCATAGCCTTGACTAACAGGTCCTCAACTGGCGATCAACGCCTGAACTGGACTCAACAGTCATCGACTGGTTGTCATAACCCTGACTTACAGGTCCTCAACTGGCGATCATCGCCTGAACTGGACTTAACAGTCCTCTACTGACGATCATAGCCTGAATTGGACTTAACAATCCCCGACCGGCTTTCATAGCCAGAACTGGACCCCGTCTGGTTCTCATAGCTTGAACTTGATTTAACAGTCCTTAACTGGCTATCATAGCCTGAGCTGGACTTAACAGTCCTCGACTAGCTATCATAGCCTGAACTGGACTAAACAGTCTTCAACTGGCGATCATCACTCAAACTGGACTGAATAGTCCTCAACTGGCGATCACCGCCTGGACTGGATTGGACAGGCTATCATAGCCTGAACTCGACTTATTAATTCCAAACTGGCGATCATCGCCTAAACTGGACTCAACAGTCCTCGACTATTCATCATAGTCTGAACTGGAATTAACAGCCCTCAACTGGCGATCATCGCCTAAACTGAACTTAACAGTCTTCGATTGGCTATCATATCCTGAACTGAGCTTAACAGTCCTCGACTGACTATCATAGCCTGGTCTGGACTTAACAGTCTTCAATTGGCGATCATCGCCTAAAGAGGACTTAACAGTCTTTGACTGGCTATTATAACCTGGACTGAACTTAACAGTCTCCGACTGGCTATCATAGCCTGAACTGGAATGATAAGTGTTCAACTGGTGATCATCGTCTGAACTGGACATAACAGTCCTCAACTGGCGATCATCGCCTGAACTGGACGTAACAGTCTTCGACTGGCTATCACAGCCTAAACTGAACTTAACAGTCCTCAGTTGGTGATCATCGTCCAAACTGGACTGAACAGTCCTCAATTGGCGATCATCGCCTAAACAGAACTTAACAATCCTCTACTAGCTATCATAGCCTGAACTTGACTGAACAGTCCTCGATTGGCTATTATAGCCTGAACTGGATCCTCAACTGGGGTCCGTCGCCTAAACTGGAGTTAACAGTCCTCGACTGACTATCATAGCTTGAACTGGAAAGTAATGTATTGAATTCAAATGTATATAGTAGGTAATGTACTAAAATAAATTTTTATAACATACAACAATGCTTACCAAATTGGAAGCTCCAGGCAGTATCGCCATTGTAAAACACAAGATGAATACTTTACGGGAAATCTCCGATTGCCTAACTGCTTGCTGTTAACCGTAAATCACCTCCTGCCGAGACGATGACGCTTTCCAACTGGAATTTAGTGATTGTGTTAGTGCGAGGGCAAACTTAAGAAGAGATGTGAGCCGTATTTTGTTGTAACGGGGGGTGATCATATGTAACGGTCGATAGGCAGACAGAAACACAAATATAACAAATATTCGGATCCTCATACAGATCACCGACGCTTGTTCAAACGACGGAGGTGGGAGAGAAAAAGGTCCCTAACGGAACTCAGAGAGCTAGCTCGCGAGCTAAATCATCAGACGGCAGGTTTGGGCAGCTCTTTTGGAAAGAGTTTGTGGAGGACCTATTTTTCTACAGGCATGGGCGCTATTTACACTTTGCATTATCATGAACAGTAGAGCTTAAAACAAAACTGTTCTGGTGATCGCTAATGAATTGTGTAGTTATGTAATGTCTAGACTGACGAAACATAAAAAAGATAGCTCTATTCCACCACTGAAACCTGCGTCTATTTTCTTTGACGGAAATCAGCACAAAATTTTTAATTCTCTTGGCAACCTTGACTAGAAACGGGCACGAAAAACAAACGCTTTTCCAACTGCTTTTTTTCCAATCGAAGAAAGTGCTTCGACAGCACCCCGAAAAAAAGAGGATAACCTTGAGGAATAAAAAGTTGTAAAACCTCATCAAACAGCGATGGTCCCCGGAATCGATAAAAACAAAATCATAAACATGACATTTTCATGTACTTTTCGTGCATATGTGTTCGTTGTCGAATAAGTGTGTGCCAGGGGCAAGAAAAAAGGGTCCAGCCTCGGGTATCTGGCATGTTTGCATCCACAACATCATTCAACAGAATGATGTTTTCTGATGTACCCACCAGAAGGCGGGTGGGCGTTTTCGGGAAAGGAAAAGGTGGTCACGGTCCGGAAAAGCACATAAAATATGTGCGTATGTTTTTGCGCGTGGCTTCCGGGAAATAAGTTCGCTTTCCTCCGGAGCAGCATCGTTTTTTCTCACATCCGGGAACGTAAATCTAGGAAGATGACTTTCTCCGTTTATGACTCTTTTTTTCGGCATTGTTCCTTGATAATTTGCAAAACTGCAACGAGAGCTTGTTTGATTGAATTTAGTGGTGATAAAAAATGCGGAATGGCGTAACATATGGGCGTCATTAACGGATCGAATGTGGGTCATCTGACTCTGGGAAGGCCGTTAAACTTAGCTTTGAGGTATAAAAATGAACTTTGTATAGATACCATAAAGTTGTTGCTGACGGGCTTTGTCACCGAAAGGTACCTGCAAAAAAAGAGAGATTAAATTTATTAGAGATAAAACTTTTACTATTTCGTATTTAAAAAAAAACACAAGCTGGAGGATAGGCTGAACCGCATTTCATTGATAAGAAGTATAAGAACTCTTTCAATCAAACCCAAATTGCTCTTTTCTTGTATACCTTCTGGAAATGCCTCATGTTCCGGGATCCAAATTACATATCAGTCCCTTCATTCAATTTATAAAATATCTACTAAGCTGCTGAAAAAAAAACAAGTCAAACAAATTTAATTTGATATTCCCTCCAAAGACCGCAAAAAAGGTTCTCGGAGGAATGAAAAAGGTCACATGAGAAGAAAATCTCTTCAGTCCATATATCCATCCATCCATCCATCCTAACGAAGCAGCTCATCTTCGAGACCCAAAATTGCTGGCCATTCTTGGTTCCAGACTTTAAGCTTCCAGACAGGTTGATCGTCATCCCCATCATCATCAACGTTTAGATGCCGGTATGGTCTGGACCAGCGTCTGTCCAGTCTTCAGAGGCCGAACTTTAAAGGAACACTTAAAGCTAAATATCGAACAAGAATGTGTCCTCCAAAATCAAGCAGCTAAAACTTTAAATTATTTGAGCCGAATTTTGACAAATAACTGTTGATGAGTTACTTGAAGTATTGAGATCGAATTTGTTGACTATTTTTCTACCATACATTCTTAAATTTCGAAAATTTTTTACTACTTTGCCCTAGTATGCCGAAATCCGTCACGAACGAATGATTATAATTTTTTTTAATTGCTTCAATTTCTGCACTTCTAAATTTTTCATTTTCAATTAAATTTTATTATGATGGAAAATTTAAAAAAAAACAAGAAACAAGTGGTAAAACTTTATTTTTTCATGGAAAAAACCAGTCCACTTCCGGGCTCTTCACGTTATCAGGAAAACCAAGGTCCTATCCGGTAAATCTGTTCTGCATACCCAGCTCTGGGACGTTTTTTCTCCACCCGATTCTTTCGGGGAACGAAAGATGATGACGATGGAATCGGTGCCGGAGACTTTCCGTGATTGGCCTACCTTCCAGGGAGCTCGGCACAAGGAAAGGCTCCAGGGATTAATTACCGAGGCGGCCAGTTTCAGGCCATTGGCTGTCCAATCGAAACGCCTTGGTGCCGCAATCGAGCTAACGATGTCCCGAAGCCTCCGAGACCCAGAGCAATCATCGAATTTCGATACATCAAGAAGATGAGGAGAATCTCGTTTGGATCCTCTGGAACTGGGATCTGCAGCGAATGTTAGTCCCTTACTGGGCTGATTTTCGTTTTTTCTTTGCAAGGCCATCGGATAAAAGCTTCAACACTTCCTAGTTTTTTTTTTCGCTTAGCGGGAAATGTCTAATCCAGACCTCTATATGTGTACATCGTCGTATTCATAACCGAACGATAGGGGCTCGTCGAACGAGGTCGAAGGTTTTCCATTTTTTTTTTTTTGCTGTCCCTCACATCTCTTCGCTTCCTCTTTCCAGAGTGCCTATTATGCTGGGATCCAACCCACACCACCCTCTAGCTGCCGTTCGGCATGATTGGCGACCCACCTCTCCTCAATAGGTCGGCCATTCATGCTTCCTGATGAAGGAAAGGTAGCAACAGAAAAGAGGGGTCCAAGCCCCAAAATGGTCGATTGATAATCATGTCGAATGTTCGGTGACCCGAACGGACCTTCATTAATTTCGATATCCCGACCCGGCCTTTCCAGCTATAGTTTTTTCTTCAGTCGAAACGTAAATGCACGGAATAAAAACCGGAAAACCGAGGAAAGGCTTGGCAATTTAGAGATTCTCGGAGCAAAAGTGTTCTGGTTATTCGGTTTGTTCGGGTGGTTTTCTGCATAAAAGCAAAAATGTGAACAACCTGTGGCAAGAATTTGGTGAGGTGGAGCTTCTGTTTTCAAAAGTGTTGGGTCATTCAACTTTGAGAAAAAAAAAAACTCCTCTCTGATTGCTGATTAAAGGACATAGTGCAAAAACGAATGATTTGCTAAGCCGAATATAACTAGCTAATAGTATAAGATTCATGCGTTCCGAAACAAATGGAAGAAAGAGATATTCGTGAAAAATGTCAAAATGAATAGTGTATCAAAACATATATCCATTGATCATCCATTAATCATAATTATCAACTTTTAAATTTCAATTAAACTTAGCTAGTTACTGTCTCAATCCTTACCACCAATCTCTAACATTAGATATCTCACTTTTTTAACATTTTGCCGCATCCCGTGGCAAAGTGGACAGCCTTCAAATCTTCTAAGCCAGCGGGTATGAGATCGAATCCCGATCACGGCATACATAGTACACTTTCTGTGGGTTGGTGGTTTAGCACTTATCAGATGCAAGTCATCATTTCCTTGAAAGATGTACGCTTAGAGTTAAGAAAAAGGAATCTCTTCGAGTAAACATCAAGTTTCATTGAGATCCTGTATGTGTTTGTGTTCGTTTAAAAAAAAACATTTCGCGTCTCATCTTCCTACATATGAAACCTCACCTTCAAGTCTTACGTCTTACGTCTTACGTCTTACGTCTCACGTCTCATGTCTCACGTCTCACGTCTCACGTCTCACGTCTCACGTCTCACGTCTACGTCTCACGTCTCACGTCTCATGCCGTACGTCTCATGCCTTATGTTTTACGTCTCACGGCTCACGTCTCACTTCTCACGTATCAAGTCTCACTACTCACATCTCACATCTCACATCTCACGTCTCACGACTCACGTCTCACGTCTCCCGTCTTACGTCTCACGTCTCACGTCTCACGTCTCACGTTTCACGTCTCACGTCTCACGTCTCACGTCTCACGTCTCACGTCTCACTTCTCACGTCTCATGTCTCACGTTTCAAGTCTCACGTCTCACGTCTCATGCCTTACGTTTCATGCCTTATGTTTTACGTCTCACGTCTCACGTCTCACTTCTCACGTATCAAGTCTCACGACTCACGTCTCACATCTCATATCTCACGTCTCGTGTCTCACGCCTCAAATCTCATATCTCAAGTCTCACGTCTTGCGTCTCACGTCTCATGTCTCACGTCTCACGTTTCAAGTCTCACGTCTCACTTCTCATGCCTTACGTGTCATGCCTTATGTTTGACGTCCCACGTCTCACGTCTGACGTCTCACGTCTCACGTATCAATTCTTACGACTCACATCTCACGTATTAAGTCTCACGACTCATATCTCACGGCTCACGTCTCACGTCTCACGTCTCACGTCTTACGTCTCACATCTCACGTCTCACGTCTCACGTCTAACGTTTCACGTCTCATGTCTCACGTCTCACATCTCAAGGCTCATGTCTCGCGTCTCATGTCTAACGTCTAACGTATCACGTCTCATGTCTCACGTCTCACGTCTCACGTCTTGCGTCTCACGTCATGCGTCTCACGTCTCATGCCTTATGTTTTACTTGTCGTCTCACGTATCACGTCTCACACGTCTCACGTTTCACGTCTTACGTCTAACGCCTCACGTCCCACGTATCATGTCTCACGTATCACGTCTCACACGTCCCACGTCTCACGTCTCACCATCCCACATATTCTGTCTCACGTCTTACTGTTCTAGTTTCACGTCTCACGTTTGACGTCTTAAAACTTACGTCTCACATGTTAGTAAATTTTGTCATTTCGTGTTAACTGTTTTGGAGAAAGCCGAAACGTTGAACGTCAGAAACCGATGAGCAACCTCGTTGAAACATGTCAACATATTTTTGACAGTCCTCATAGAAAATCTTTACGATTAGTATTCCACCTGTGTGCAATTCATAATATTCCACCTCAACATCCAGTTTAGGTAAGCATTGATGAGAGAATCTGATCTTTCTGATATCCAATACTTCCAAGCAATTCAGTAGCAGGATTTGTTTTTCTCCCAGTGCCCAATTTATCCCAATCGTAACGTCAGCTTGAATCGATGTCCTCCCACAACCGAAAGCCTTCCAATGCAGGTTCCGTGATGGGCTTTTAGTTTTTAAAATTGTGTAAAGTGAGCTCAGAATATAGGCCCAGCCCTGCTGCCATCGTTAAATTCCTCCGAAAGGACGCTGGCGTAAACCACCATCCGTCACGTCCAGAAAACGGAGAACAGGTGATGAAACCATCGATACCATCTGTCGTCATACGTTTTTACATTGCAGGCATCAGTACCAACATTCGGGGAAAATTTCAGGACCCATTTTCATCCAGAAGGGGTGATCCGGTGCAAGGATTCCAGAAATGTTAACTCCGGCTTCGTTGGGCATCCTGTTTTTATCGTCTCGGGCGGACCTGCATGCAAGTCCCATCGGCTTAGTGTTTAGTTGGAAATTTGTTGCGCCACAGCCCGTTGACGGGAGTACATTCCCTCGCATGTTGATGTTTGATTGAAGTATGGACGTTTGGCTATTGAGCCGCATTAATGAATCCGGGGTATGCGATATCCTACTATCGTTGTTGGATAAAGTTGCGAAAGGAAGCATCACATTAATTAACGGATGTTACGGCATTTTTCGAAAATCTGACCGAAGCAGTTTTTAATAAAATGTAGAAACATTCCGTAACATGTTGCACAAGCATAATTGGGCTTAAAAGTTTACCTTTAGCACTGGAATCGGGAAACAAATATATTTTAATAAACGACGGCTTGTGAAAGGGCAAATATCCTAATGAGATTTTAAGTAGGAATTTTCAAGATGGAAAGCAAGAAAACAAACTTCATACCATTTGATGATATTAAAAAAAAACGGCTTGCTGAAGGTCAAGTTTAGTCCAATATTTTTAATAAAGATAGTTCGCAAGAGAAAAAGTCTCCAAAAAATTTCGGATTCCTTATATGAACTCATTATTCTAGAAAATGAAATGTTGCAAAAGGACAAGTCACATTGTTTTTAAAATAAAATTAAAGCATAGATGGCTTGCAAGAGGACAAGTTTCCATTGTTTTGAACCTTTCTTAAAAAGATTTACTTTGATGTTGTTCGTTAATGTTTAGATGAAGAGATTCGCTTTTTGAACGTTTCGATTTACTATTTATTTCAACAATCTTAAGAAGCTATTTTGTAAAATAACATGAAGAGATCCCCATTGATTTTAAATGAAAATAAATAAAAGATGGCTTGCAAGAGGACAAGTTCCCATTGCTTTGAAAAAAAAAAACTAAATAAAAGATGGCTTGCAAAAGGACAAGTCCCCAATGTTTTGAATGAAAATTTAAAAAAAGATGGCTTGCAAGAGAACAAAATCCCATTGCTTTGAAAAAAGCTAGATAAATAATGGCTTTCAAGATGACAAGCTCCCATTATTTTTGAACGAAATAAAATAAAAGATGGCTTGCAAGAGGACAATTCCCCATTGATTTCGAATAAAATAAAATAAAAGACAGCTTGCAAGAGAACAAGTCCCCTTTTTTAAACAAGTTACATAAAAGATGACTTGCAAGAGGACAAGTTCCCATTGTTTTTGAAAGAAGTTACATAAAAAATGCTTGAGAACCCGATTGATTTTGAATGAAATTAAATAAAAGGCAGCTTGCAAGAGGGCAAGTTTCCATTGCTTCGAATAAAACTAAATAAAAAATAGTTTGCAAGAGGTCAAGTTCCCATTATTTTTGAATGAAGTTACATAAAAAATAGCTTGCAAGAGAACAAGTCTCCATTGTTTTGAATAAAAAAAAAAGATGGCTGGCAAGAGAACAAGTCTGAATTGATTTCGAATGAAAATCTATAAAAGATGGCATGCAAGAGGACAAATTCCCATTGATTTTAAATAAAATTAAATTAAATAGCTTGCAAGAGGAGAAATTCTCATTGTTTAAAAAAAAAATGAAATAAAAGATGGCTTGCAAGAGGACAATGTAACAGAATGAATATGAATTAAAAATGGCTTGCAAGAGGACAAGTCCCAATTGTTTTGTTTTAAAATAAATGTCAATAAAAGATGGCATGCAAGAGGACAAGACACCTTTTGGTTTTTTTAAATAAAATTTAATTTATGAAATGAATTTGCGGCTTTATCGGTGAGGGTTAAGAGTTGAAATGAAAGACGGATAGAAGATCAGAAGAAAATTCTAAGGTGGTGAAAAGAGCGAAGAGCATTTGAAATAGAAGCTTGACCACATACTAAATTCTTTGTCCCACACCAATTAACTGTATTGAAGAAGTAGTACCCAATAGAGAAGGCACTACGTTTTTCGATACAGTTAATTATGGATGGTTCGACCGCCATTTGAGTGTGCACATGTGCCGAACGGACAAAGAATTTAGCATGTGGTTGCTCTGTTAAGTCTTCTATTGTGCGATATCGTTCCATCGATGGCTAGGTAGATTTCTTATTTTCGTTTTGTGCGGATGTTCCAACTGGATTGAGTTGTCGCATACGGTCAACGGTCAGAAATCTTGGCCTAACTATTTTCGATTATCGGAACGATGTTTTGTAATTGATTTTTATAGCCGAATTATTTTTATTATTTTTAAGAGGAGTAATCACCGTGAATTTGTTTTATGAAATGAATTTGCGGCTTTATCGGTGATCTTTTTTTAGCCATCGATGGAACGATATCGCACAATAGAAGACTTAACAGAGCAACCACATGCTAAATTTTTTGTCCGTTCGGCACATGTGCACACTCACATGGCGGTCGAACCATCCATAATTAACTGTATCGAAAAACGTAGTGCCTTCTCTATTGGGTACTACTTCTTCAATACAGTTAATTGGTGTGGGACAAAGAATTTAGTATGTGGTCAAGCTTCTATTTCAAATGCTCTTCGCTCTTTTCACCATCTTAGAATTTTCTTCTGATCTTCTATCCGTCTTTCATTTCAACTCTTAACCCTCACCGATAAAGCCGCAAATTCATTTCATAAAACAAATTCACGGTGATTACTCCTCTTAAAAATAAAATTTATAAAAGATGGCTTGTAAGAGAACATGTTTCCATTGATTTGAAGAAAACAAAATAAAAAATGGCTTGCAAGAAGACAAGTTCTCATTGTTTTTGAACAAAATTAAATAAAAGATGGCTTTCAAGAGGTTCAAGTTCCCATTGTTTTTAAATAATCATAAATAAAAGACGTCGTGTAAGTCCCGATTACTGTTGATCAGTCACAAACAAAAGATGACTTGCACGTGGAATAGTCCTCGATTCCTTGAATATTTCAAATTTAATTTTTGCTTGTAAACGGATTAGCCCTCAATAATCGTTATTAACCCTCATTGAAAGATATTGAAGAGAATAAATCCACATTGATTTTGAAAAGATACAAATAACAAATGAAATTCTCATGTAAAATGTATATTTTATTGAGTTTTGTTTTTCAATGGTGAATACTTGAAGCTCTCATCTATTCCTGATGTTTACATTTTGAAGCCATAAGGTGTATTGTAACTCACCCAAAATATTCAATCATCTATTTGTAAATCATTTTTTTCCTTAGAGTTGAGAAGAAGGCAAATGTGGTAGATATAGGTTGGGAAATATTATATAACAAAGTGTTAGTATTCCTTGAATTGTGCTGATGTGATTCGTGTAGTTCTGAGAGTGTGTAAGTGAAAAAGGCGACTCGACCAAATGCGAAAAATAACAGTCATTCTTAAGGAATCTTTTGCGAAGTATTTAGTTTGGTTGTGCGCGAAAGAAAATCTTAGAAAATTGCGATAACTTTTTCCAATTCAGAAATTCTCAGAAGGGCTATTTACAGTATAAGGCCTGGAACCAACATTAGTGGATACCAATATTTCTCGCGTGAGCTTTCGTTACGTCGTATGAAACATCTTAAGAATTCACAAAAAACTTTTGTTAAAGTTATGAAATCAACTTTAGAATTGTATTTCACATAAAGAATATGTTGTCCAGGCTACAAATATTCTAAATGGAAAGAAGTTGCGACTAGTTTATGTCAGTTTTTGTACATTTTCGTGATAAAACTCTTTGTTTACATTTTGTTTTATACGACGTAATGAAAACTCACGCGAGATTTGTTTTATGTCTTTTGAACCTTTCTTTCGTAATACCCAAAAAGTCATAAGCGGTTAAGGTTCTACAAAACCCCTCTTGAAATCTTAATCTAATGAATACATGAAGTAAACGAATTTGTTGAAACCCGGATTCTTTGGTTCCAATTTTTTCTACATCTGATAAACAACATCTTTTCCCAGAACTCCCATCCTGCTCAAATCCCACTCACCAACATAAAAGATTCCACCGGCATTCCGCACTAAATTGCATCTCATTAGCCGAATCATCAGGAAGCCCCCACAGCAGGTTAGAAACAGTTTCCGCCCACGTGCTCACCGGAACAGAAAAACAGTTTCACCGCCCCGGAAAAGCAATGCATAGCTCAAGCAACCCCTAATGAATATTATGTGTGAAAATAGTTCTTACCAGTCTCTTTCCCCGGCACTTCATTCCGGTACCTTTCGTCCGGTTTTGCTCACAAAGACTCTGGAACATGAACACAAACATTGCAGCAGGGGGTTAACTGAGCAAGAAATATCCTGGGGTACAACCTTCCTCCATTTGCTTCATGCAACCGACAACAAACATATTTAGTTCAACGTTGGATGAAAATAATTTCACCCTCTGCTGCTGCATGAAAAGTTAGGATGTGTCGTGGTTTGAAGAAAATTCTTGGAAAAATTTACAAATAATCGATCATTTTTGTTTCCCTTTTCTCAGCGCCAAGTAACTTTAAATTATTTCCTTCATAAAACCCAGAAAAGCTCAACAACAAATTTTCTATTGACACACCCGTCTGTTTACTGTTCTGTTACTAGTTATCACAAGTAAATGTGAAAGTCAACCGCAAAAAGTCCCAACGCCGGCAAAATCTTACTCCCGGGGACAATTTAATGGCAGCAGGAGGGTGTTAGCCTCCGCATACCTGTTAAGAAAAGTATATTTTGAAAATTGAAAAAAAGCTTATTGAAGTTTTAAAACTCGTCTATCTTACTGAAGACTCCGAGGGGCATATGAACGTTGCAGTTCATAATAAATTTACAGAAAAATAGACACTAATTTGAACACAAATCGTTCGTTTCCAAAACGAATTATCCAAATCTGTAGCTGTGACCTCTGGTGTGCCTCAGGGGTCTCATTTAGGACCTCTCCTTTTCATACTGTTCGTTAACGACATTTCCTTTATTCTAAAACGGATTGAATACCTAATATACGCCGACGATATTAA
This sequence comes from Uranotaenia lowii, assembly GCF_029784155.1. Classification (NCBI taxonomy): domain Eukaryota; kingdom Metazoa; phylum Arthropoda; class Insecta; order Diptera; family Culicidae; genus Uranotaenia; species Uranotaenia lowii. Next base: position 147,541,780 of record NC_073691.1, read on the forward strand.
ACTATTTCTGAAAATAAAAACAACCGAAGATGTTGAAACATTTCAAAACGAAATCAATGATTTCTTTGAATGGTGCAACAAAAGTTTACTTCAATTGAATGTTAAAAAATGCAACTCTATATCATTTAGCAGAAAGCAAAGTTACCCCATCATTGAAACAAAATTAGGCAATCAACCAGTACAAAAATGCAAAATTGTAAGGGATCTCGGCGTCATACTGGATTCAAAACTCACGTTTGTAGAACATCAGAACAATATCATCAATAAAGCAAATTGCATGCTAGGATTTGTAAAACGTTTCAGCAAACACTTTCAAGACCCATACACCATAAAATCACTTTATATATCCTATGTTCGTTCGATACTGGAGTATTGTAGCATCATATGGAATCCTTATTCAAATATTCACGAGCAACGTCTCGAATCAGTTCAAAAACAATTTTTGTTATATGCGCTACGTAAAATAAATTGGACCACTTTTCCTCTGCCATCGTATGAATCTCGTTGTAAGCTTATTGATATAGAACCTCTCAGTAAACGCAGAGAATTTTCCCAAATTGCATTTGTAAATGATGTTGTTACACAAAGAATAGACAGTCCTGAATTACTTTCAAAACTAAATTTTTACGCACCCTCCCGTCCATTAAGAAATAAACATTTGTTCTACATTAAACTTTACGACAAAGACTATGCAAAACATCAACCTATTAATCAAATGATGTACAAATACAATTTACAAAGTGAAATTATAGACGTAGCGATGAAAAAAACACAATTAAAAAAGGCATTCAAAAACAACTTCATAGAACAACAAAATAGCTTACATTAGTTTTAAGTAGTTTTAAGTATTGTAGTCTACATAGTTTGACTTAATAAATAAATAAATAAATAAATAAATAAATAAATAAATAAATCGGATGTGTTTGTGTGAGTTCCTTCTTTGTTTGTACTGGTCTGAACCCAACTAGCCAATACACTTACAACGGGAATGAGATTTAAATCTTTGTTAACGAGAATGTAATAAACTTCGTCGAGCAAATCGTTTTTCTTGTACTGTATCCCTGAAGCACTCAAAATGAACTCAAATGAGGTCTTCAGAGTTGAAGAGGTACCTAATGAAGTAAGCTTGGAGATAAATTGACAGCGCCGGTTGGCACTCGTTTGCTGTCCCAGTAAGAGGAACGAAGTCTATTTGGATCGACCATTAACCTACGGACGGGCAAAGGAGAGGATTTTGAGCCAACATAAGCGGAGTCAACATCTGAAGTCGTTGGTGGAAAGGTCTGATCTCAAATAATGGACTTAAATAGAGGCGGAGTACACGATAGTTGTGGAAAAAGATTGGACATCGAGTTACGAGTGAAGGTCGGACCTTAAGTCGATAGAGGAGAGGTTCTTGGAGACGGAATTATATGCTGGAGGTGATTTGAAATCGACTATTACCGTGGAGAGCTCAGTGCGAGTATGGTCCCCTATAACGGATAGAATGTAGTCTTTGGGCCGGATGGGGATTATGGTCAGATGCCCCAGGTGTAGTTTATGGCGTAGCTGTACATAGTATCATAAGTCGTCCAATTGCACCCATGGACCCCTAGTAGCATACTGGCTCGCCTTGCCTTGGAATCCAATCCGTTGAAGGATTTAGCACCTGGGTTCTCAGTCCTCAAAATGGTTATCGAGAAAACCGTAAAAAGGCCAATTGCGGGGGGCGACGCGAGAATATTATAGCAAGGACAAAGCAAAATGTTCGGTGAACTTAGACTTCGAAAAGGGTACACAGCAAATCTATCTAAGCGGGTCCATGACCTGCAAGTCCCAGAAGAAAGAAGAAACATCAACCGATAAGATCAAATGCGATGTTGAGATCTTGAATAATTTCGATACTACGAAATCGCCTCGCGATTTGAAAAGGAAGAGTTCACGTTTTGAAACATGCACTCGTTATAGCCGACGACGATTTCCATCGACTCTAAAAGAATAGCCACCCTGTGATGAGCTCCATATCAAGCGAATTCTGAACCAGAGATGATCAGGGCACTAGCTTATACCCATGTAGGCCCAAAGAAGTTGACTCAAACAGTTCTTTCCAACGTCGATGAACGCGTTCAAAGCAAGCTATGAAAGCAGCGTAAGAAGTTTCAAATCCTAGCGAAACCAGAGGTTAATGGTGAATCCGTAGAAAGAAGCGGATCAAAAAGGTCGTAGAAAAGACATTTATGTCACCTGAGAAGCCGTCGTGACAAATTCGAGAATGGAACGATACGTTAAAACCGGATGGTCACGAATGGATGTTTTGCAACAGACGAGAGTGTGTTCCTTTAGCCGATTTGCGTGGAAACATTCAGAACGTTCAAGAACTCCAATCTGGTGCTGTTGAAGGAGGCAACAATTACGAAGCATTGACAAAGGATGATAAGGAGAACTCATTATAGATGCTCGAGTTTTAGAAGTCAGCAATTCTGAAGGTCGATTATCTAGACTCTAGACGAAGCTATGCACAAGGACAAAGAGCTCAAAGCATGAGTCTCTCAATGCAAGATTCATGCGATAAGCCACCTTTTGGTTGAAAGAGAACCCCCGCGATTTTCCAGCTGCCAGTGCTAATAGTCAACTGGTTATGTGCTACCGGCGCGCCTAGGCGTGTTGGCCTGGATAGGTAATTCCAATATTGTGGTATCGATCGACGTGACAAGTTTAATTAATTTTTAAAAACGAACACTCATATATACGATTCCAGTGAAACTTTATGTTTCATTGAAGAGATCTCAATTCAATCTAATACTACAGCGTGCATCTGGCTAGTATATTACTAATGCTAACATCACCAGTCCATAGAAAGAGTACTATGTATGCCGTGACCGAGACTCGATCTAATGACCTAATGGTGGATCAAGGTCAGGGTCCCTTTTTTTATTAGTTGATCACCCAGGTGGTAAAACCTTTTTACGGATTGCATTCCAAGGCACGGCGAGCGACCGAGTCCCCCCAGTATGCTACTCTGAGTCCATGGGTGCAATTGGACGACTTATGATACTAAGTACCCCTACGCCATAAAGTCCACCTGGGGCCTTTGGTTATAATTCCTATCCGGACCTGCATCGAACCCGAGATGGGAGACCAAGTCCGCGTTTAAGCGCTCATCGGCAACTCCAGTTCGAGTCAAAACTCCAGCATGTATACCCTGCCTCTTGCTACGGTTCAAGACTAAGGATCTCTCCTCTGTCGACTCGAGGTCCGGCCTTTACTCGCAACTCGAGACTCGCTTGGTTCCCTAGACTATCGTGCGCTCCGCCTCTGTTCGAGACCACTGCAAGAGACCAATGACCTCTCTCCTCTATCGACTCGAGATCTTAGCTCCGCTTGGCTTGGCTCGAGGCCCTCTCCTCTTTGCCCTTCCGTGTGCCGAATCAAGAGCAGCTTATCCTGGACACGCGGCTGTCACAGCACACGTCCGGGGCTTTACGAAAGACTACTCGGATGATTCCCGGCGAAGACGTCATCCTACACCGACTCGAGTGACTCACCCGCCGACGACGTGAAGTCACCCTACCCGAGAGTATTTCGCGGCATAAATACTCTTCCCCCTAAGAGTTCGACTACGAAGATGTCTAATCCCCGCAGCTTCCCTCGTAGGGAGCGCGTTTTACTCAGATACTCCGCGGCGGTGGAGGTATCCTAAACAACGTTCGCGACGTACCTAACAGCTCGGCATACGCAGAAAGTAGAGTCTTATCTTTGTATGCTTTACTGCTAGGATCGGACGCACACTACTCGAATGCTCCCCGCCGAAAGGGAATTCTACTCCAACCGTGGTCCGGTCTTCCTCCTCCCTTTTTGGCTGGCAACCCTAGGCTTTTTGCCCGCCGTGTGCCGAATCGAGAGCAGCTTATCCAAGACTCGCGCCTGTCACAGCACACGTACGGGTCTTAGACGCTTGCGACTCGGATGAATCCCGACTCGAGTGGCTCATCCGACGGCGACGTGAGACCACTCTATCCGAGAGTACTCTGCGACGTGAATACTCATCCTACTGCGAGTTTTACTGCGGAGAAGGTCTAGTCTTATCCCTACGGCCTCCGTCGCAGAGGGCGCGTTCGACTCGGATACTCCACGACGGTAACGTTGGAGGTGCACACACACAGACGCGCGACGTACCTAGCAGCTCGGCATACGCGGAAGGTGAAGCCTATCTTTGTATGGTCAGGGTCCCTAGGAGGGCTATAGGGAGTAGGGGTTATACTTGGATATATGATTTATAGACCGGATGAACCCCTGGACCCAAAGTACCAAACTGGGTAGACGCCTGATTGCCCTGTCTTAGAATACCTATCGTTAAAGAATCCAAAACCTGAATGAACAACTTGAAGAATTGGTCAAAAGTCTAAATTACGCCTTACTGGGGGGTCATTGTCGTCCAATACCTCAGCACTGATGGTCCGAATCTGGGACACAGAGCAGCTACTGGAAGAGTGGAAGGAGGGAGTAATATGGCCCATCTACAAAAAGGACGACAAATTGGACAGTGAGAATTACCTAGCAATCACTGTCTTCAATGCCGCCTACAAAGTGTGATCCCAAATCCTATTCCGCCGCCTATCACCACAAGCAAACAGAGTTGTGGGAGGTCATCAGAGAGTTCTGGAGGGACGGTCTACGACGGACCAAATCTTCCCACTACGGCAAATCCTCGAAAATGCCGTGAACACCTAATCACTACGCACCATCTATTCATCGACTTCACGACGAGTTCGTGACGAACTATGGAAAATCATGGACGAGAACGGCTTCTCCAGGAAGCTGACCAGACTGATCAGACTGATCAAGACGACGATGGATGGAACGCAGTGCTGTGTGTGGATCTCGGGTGAATTGTCAAGTTCATTCGAATCGCGCAGGGGGCTTCGACAAGGTGATGGTCTATCCTGCATGATGTTCAACGTGGCGCTAGAAGGTGTTATTCGACGAGCGGTGGGCGAAATTCAGGGCAACAAAAGATTTAACAAAAGATGCTTTGCCGACGACATTGATATAGTAGGAAGATCATCTGCGGCGGTGGAGGAGATCTACCGCAAACTGAAACGCGAAAGAAGGCTACTATAGACTCCACAACCAACTGCGGTCGAGAAGATTCAGCCCTCACACAAAGTGTAACCTGTACACAACGCTCATTAGACCGGTTGTCCTCTACAGGCACGAGACAACCTGTGAAAAATCTGAGTATTTGAGCGAGGGGTGTTAAGAACCATCTTTGGCGACGTGCAGTACCACGGAGTGTGGAGGTGAAGGATGAACCACTAGCTCGGGCGACTCTACGATGAGCCCAGTATCCTGAAGGAGAACGAGAATGCCGGACAACTGTCCTGAAAAACAGCCCATCCGGTAGAAACGAAACGAGAAAGGAGCGCAACGAGCGAGGAGATTAGACCACAAGAAGCGTGATCTGGCGAATATGGGTTGCCCGAGAAGTTGGAGAACGGTTGCCATGAACCGAGTTCATTAGAGGAATTTTGTTCATCAGGTTATGTCGTCAGACGAAACACCATGTTAAAAAAATAAATATATAAGCTACCGTTTGGTTTAAAGTAAACCCCCGCTATTTTCCAGCTGCCAGTGCTTGTAGTCAACATAGCACTTGTAGTTGAAAGAGTGAAAGTTAGATGGTGAACTGGTTATGTACTCCGGTGTCTAGGCGCTTCGACCTAGATAGGTCATACCAATATCGTGGTGCGGGGTTTCTAGCGCTCCAGAAGACATCGAGGTCATCGTAGTCATCGTTGACGCAGTGCCCCAGTAACGTCGTTACTAATGCTCTAACACTAAAAGATGGATATATGGTACCTTAATATGGTCCATTGCCTAACCAAGTTGAATTATTCTAAGGTCAGGAAAACATTTGAGTAAAGTACGTCTGATTATACGAAGAACATTAATCGAACTACAAAGATAGGAGTGGACCTTTTGCATTTCGGAAATATTCCGTGCCCATGATAGAATAACTTCATCAACGAAGAGTATCCGAGTAGTGTCGTTTCCTCCAAGTGAAGCTGTGGGAATGAGATCTTTCGCAGTAGGTATCTTGGTTATCCGCAGACCGGGAAATCCAGCGAAATAGGGCGAGTTTCGTCTCCAGTAAAAGTTTGTTGGACCAAGGTCATGGCCCCTAGGAGGAGTATAGGGCGTAGGGGGTAAAGAGTTCAAAACCCGAACGAACAACTTGAAGAAGGGGTCAAAACGCGTTCATTGCGCTCTACTGGAGTCATTGTCGTACAATACTTCAGCACTCGTGATCAAACCTGCATTTTGCTCCGAAGAGACCTTGGATGAATCAATTTTTTTTCATTACTATGCTTCATTTAAAAATCGAGGTCTTATCAAAAACGTAAATCAACGGACTGATTAAAAATAAAAATTTTAATGTTGAATTCATCCACACTTGATTTATTCTCAGGTCTTATTCCATAACATGATTTTTTTGTGTTTTCAATTTGCGGAAATCGATCTAATTTGGAAAATATTTTGTGCGCTTTGATTCGATTTCATATTTTAAGCAACAGTTCGTTTCTAGCATCATTTCCAGAATATTTCCAGCTCCATCCAGGTTTGATTTCACCAGAAGTTGTACCCAAACATGTTTCGATTTTCCAATCGAAATGCAAATTCTCCCAATCAGAACGAATCGATTGCAATCCGAACAAAAAAAAAATCGGTCCAGGAACTAGAACGATTAGGTGCCACAGTTTTTGTGCAAATCCAAACATTCCAATTTTCCAACAACCGGTTCCTGCAGAAGCAACAAAAAAAAAAGGAAAACATTTGCAGTGTATTGAATCCGGGTGCCAGTTTTTCGTTCTATGTTTTCTCGGCAAGTTTTTTTTTCCTCTGTCGTTGCTTTTTCAGACATTTGTAGCAACAATCATTGTGCCTCGATGAAGAACAAAGAGCAAACACACCAGAAAAAGGACACTCGGCTAGAAAAAGCTGGGAAACTCTACGGGAGCCACGAATCCTCCATTCATCTTCTCGAACGCGTGTCGGCAGCCTGGCACTCCAGCAGATGGACTACCTCTTCCGACCCTCCCTCGAGGAGAATGGCCTTTCCTTGCCGGTTTCAACCCAAGAAAACGGCACCAGTTTGAACAATGGTAAGGGAAAATCTTAATTAACGGAATAAATGACTATCATCAAGTCCACTTCACTTTTGCTAGCGCGTGAACTTTTTCCCCGTTGAAAAAGAACGATGCCGGTCGGTGCTTGCACCGAAAAAGAGCAAAGACAAATAAAGCGGGAATTGGAATGGGAACCCGGAAGAACAAGACGAACGGTCTGTCCACAAATCTTCCTTAGCCGGCCGCCAACATGAAAAGAAACTATCAAAGAAAAATGAAATGGGATCGGTGACCAGCTTTTCCGGATTGGATTTTGCTGCTTCAACTGACACGGATGATGATGGTGATGATGATGATGACGATGATTCTATGGCATTGATTCAGGAGCGGATTTTCGCGGATTATTGCTGATGCCTTTTCTTGTTGTTTCCATTGATCCATTATCCGATTAACGGGAAAATTCGGAACAAAGTCTCTCAGATCAAAGCTCAGTTTTAGAAACTTCGAATTCATCGCTTTTCAAAGTGGTTTAACCACAGTTATACCAATGACACCTGATGAGTTTGAAACAATAATCCGGATGTCATTGGAATTGTTGTTTTGTTGTGAGAAAGTTCAAAGATTCAGAATGTCCTTGACACTTTGATGAGAATCAATAAGTGGTAATATGGATTATCATTCAAAAGCAAATGCTCTTCACGAAGATTGAAGAAAGTGGTATGGGCCATCTATATAAAGGGGGGAGTTTGGTAACGTGGGCAACTCTGAATATCTCAGATGTGTGTTGAGATAAAAATCTCTGTCCAACTGTCATCCCCGTCGCTTTGCGTAAGCATATTTTTCTACCTATGTCGTTGAGTCAAATACGCATCATATGCTTCTTTTATTTATCAAGCTTCAAAAATTAAAAAAAAACTTAACTTACATATAATCAAACAAGCACCCGCTAATTACATCGATGGGGAACCTAAAGCTCATTACAAAAATATGCCCATACCCTTATGATCTTAGTTTTATCATGTTCTTTCACGTGAAAAAGGAATTTTTGATGTTACATAAATAAGTCACACAAACGCAACCAATGCAAATCATAGCTTGTGGGGAACCGTGGGTCACATTTCTTGGGCCACCTATATTTGTATGTTTTTATACACATTCCGAACTTAAAACACGTTTTTCCTATCTGTAAAGTTTTGATATACCAAATGAAGAGTTATGGAAAATATTTTGTCCATAATGTAGAAGGAATTTTTTGGAAACGTTCGCGAGCCAGGTGAGGTAGGTATCAGTTAATTCAAGACTCGGAACCCGTCAATTGAACGTGTTTCTACGATATTACTCAGCTGAACCCTGCTAAGAAATGATTCTACACCGAATTTATGACTACCCGGCGACGAATGTCGCACTACTTTGTGGGTATTCCTGGACCCCTTTCCCTACGATTTCTACCATGAAAAAGGTTGTATCATAACACCACCAATTTGTTACACTAACACTTGGGATTCTCACACCTTACTTCGACGCTACTGAGGCAACCCGATCATTGGTACCTTCAACCAAGCATTTAAAGCACAACGCTAGTGTCGCGTATCTGACCGAAACACTACAGTGTCTACACGTCATTCAGATATCCTAGGTCCAATTTTTCTTCACCAGTACCATCTAACAGGTTACAGATAGAAGGTAGTTTCACCTCAGCGTCGTTAAGATTGCAGATGTACGGCTAAGAGAACTACCACTAAACCCACCAGAGGCCGTCGTCAGATCCTCGCCAAAGCTGCGCGTAAGAAGTGGTGCATTTTTTTTATTAGATGATCACCCAGGTGGTACATCCTTTTTTCGGATTGCATTCCAAGGCACGGCGAGCGACCGAGTCCCCCCAGTATGCTACTCTGGGTTCATGGGTGCAATTGGACGACCCATGATACTAAGTACCCCTACGCCATAAAGTCCACTTGGGGCCTCTGGTCATGATTCCTACCCGGACCTGCATCGAAAGCTGTACCAAGTCCGCGCTTAAGCGCTCATCAGCTAACTCAATTTCAAGTCGAAACTCCAGCATATATACCCTGCCTCTTGTTACGATTCAAGACTAAGGACCTCTTCTCTGATGAATCGAGGTCCGGCCTTTAATCGTAGCTCGAGACTCGCTTGGTTTGCACGACTATCATGCGCTCCGCCTCTGATCGAGACCACTGCAAGAGACTGTTCACAACGTACCTAACAGCTCGGCATACGTAGAAGGTAGAGTTTTATCTTTGTATGTTTTACTGCCAGGATCGGACGCACACTACTTCCCGACGAAGGAGTTACCCTACACCGGTCGCGGATTGGTGCTGGTTCCAACTCCTCTGCAGGGCAGTCATAATCCGGGTGAACCCATCGCTGACCACGCACCAAGTATTGGCATCCTCACACATCCTCCGCACGATGTTGTAGGCTGTCGTGTCTGGTCCGCAGGCGGCAAGCATGTTAGCGCGTACCCCTTCGAACCTCGGACAGTTGAACACTACGTGTTCTGGTGTCTCTACTGAGTCACCGCAGGTTAGGCAGAATGGTGAGGCCACGTGTCCAAACCAATGGTGTTACTGCATGAAGCAAGGTTCATCCAAAATCCGACGTTAGAGATCAAGGGATGGGTCCACCGGCCACGTTCTGAGCTGTCCCACTGGTGCTGCCAGTTGGACATCAAGGCCTCTCTGGCATGTCTCCGCACATCGGGTATGTGCCTGTGCTCGTAGCAGAAGATATCTTCCTCTAGCAAGACCGAGATGGGCATGATCTCCGCCACAACATCAGCAGCTACTGAAGACACCGTCCGGTATGCGCTGACTACTCGCAGGTTCATCAGCCGCTGCACACTGCAGAGGTTTTGCAGGTTGCTCAAGGCTGGCGTCCAGGCTGCCGCTCCGTACCGCAAAATGGACGAGGTCACGCTCGCCAGGACCCTCCATCTGCTGCAACGGATCGCCGAGTTGTGTGGCCCGTGAGAGAGCTGCTGTCGCCATTGCCGCTCTTTCACAGGCGTAGTCAACGTGGGTCGTGAAGTTCTGCCGTTCGTCGATCATCAGCTCCACGCTTGGATTCGATTGCGCACCGTCCAGCTGCAATCGTCCCTGATTGTGCTGAAATCAGGTTGGTGATCAGCACCATCTCGGTCTTGTGGTGAACCAGACGCAAGCTCTTGGAGCGCATCCAGCTTTCCACCTTCTCTATAGCTACTGTGGCGAGTAGCTGGACCTCTCCGGTTGATCAGCCCGATGCCAAAAGAACCACGTCATCAGCGAATCCCACAAGTCTCACTCCCGTGGGGAGAAGCAGTCTCGGCAGTTCGTCGTAGACGATGTTCCACAGTACCGGACCAAGTATCGATACTTGTGGAACCCCTGCCGAGACACTCACTGTTTCCAGTTCCTCGCTGGACACACCACCCTACAGATGCTGTTGAAGGCGTTCTTCACGTCAAGAGTGACCATGACCACTGCGCAAAACTGGTCTCCTCTCCTCTTCTTCAGTCTGGTTTCGTCTGCCCCTTCGATGACACGTCGAATGGCATCCACCGTACTTCGGCCTTTCCGAAAAAAAAACACGTCTGGGAAGACCCTATCATCCACGTACTGTTGCAGTGATGACCGGAACATTTTAGGATGTTCCATCAGCACGGCCTTCACTGCTACATTGGGAATGCCATCCGGACCCGGAGCTTAGTTCAACTAAAGGGACTTAGCGATGTCGCGCAGTTCCTCCAGCGAAATCTGCTTCTCTTCACTCGTATCGCAGTCGAATGGGACCCTCAACCATGTAACTTCCCCGTGTTGTGGGAAGTGCTCGTTGACGATCTCTCGCAGTTTGTTCGGACACGCACCTCCGCTCCGCGTCTTGGCCATGACAACTCTGTGAGCGTCGCCCCAGAGGTTGTCATTGGCGTCCTCGCAGAGTTGCCTGAATCGTGCCTTTTTGTGAAGTGGTGCATCTGGGTACCAGGTACCTGTATCCAGGTGTCAGACGTGAGGATCCGACTTGCGTTTTCGGAGAGTCATGTCTCTGAACTACGGATAGGACTGGAGGTAGTGCGTTTGACAACTCGGAACTTCCTGGACGTACTTACTTACTTAATGATCCCGCGCCGATCCTCCGGTGCATAGGGCCGTGGTAAAAGACCTCCACTGTTGACGATCCGGAGCCAGCGTCTTCAACTGATCCCAGTCAAGATTCTCATCGACAGTTCGGATTTCAGCGGCTAGGCTTCGCCGCCACGAATTTCTGGGCCTGCCTCTTCTTCGATGACCTTCTGGATTCCAATCTAGCGCCTCTCTGAAAATCTCGTTTTCATCTTTTCGCAGCGTGTGCCCAATTCATCTCCACTTACGTTCCCGAATCTCGATTTCTAGCGCCCTTTGATGACACCGGCGATGTAGTTCCTCATTCGAGATCCAGTTGCCAGGCCACCAAGCGCGGATGATATTCCGCAGGCAGCGGTTTACAAATACTTGCAGTTTTCGCGTCGTCACCGCATATGTGCACCAAGTTTCGCACCCGTACAGCAATACGGATTTGACGTTTGAGTTGAAGATTGTGATTTTTTGTTCGTAGAGAGATCTAGCGTGACCGCCAGATGTTTCGGAGACTCGCAAACGCAAATCGGGCCTTTCTGATCCGGGTTTCGATGTCTTTCCTGGTACCACCATCAGGCGTTATCTGGCTACCAAGATACTTGAAGCACTCCACTTACTCAACCTGTTGCCCAGCTACTATGTGTTGATCTCCATCGACTTGGTCTTTCCGAAATTGACTTTGAGACCTGCTGCCTTGGAACTATCGGTGAGGTCGTCAAGTTTGCTCTGCATATCCGGTTGCGTTTGGGCGAGCAAAACAATATCGTCAGCCAAGTCAAGATCGTTCAGATGCTCCATTTTTGAAGGATTCCACGGCAATCCTCGGTTCGGTGCACAGTCAATCGAACCAGTCAGAATCTCATCCATTACGATTAGAAAAAGTAGCGGTGATAAAATACATCCTTGTCTCACTCCAGCAGTTACCGGGATTGGTTCGGACAAGACACCGTCGTGCAAGACCTTGCACGAAAATGCCTCGTATTGTGCTTCGATGAGATGGACTAGTTTCTCTGGGACCCCTCGTCGCCTCAGAGCCGCCCAGATGTTTTCATGGTTAAGTCGGTCGAATGCTTTTTCGAAATCAACGAACACCAGCAGAAGAGAGTCCTGGAATTCGTTGATTTGTTCCAGTATGATTCGTAGCGTTGTAATGTGGTCCACACATGATCGTCCGGATCGGAATCCAGCTTGTTGCCGTCGGAGTGTAGCGTCGATTTTCTCCTGGATCCTGTTCAGGATCACCTTGCAGAGTACTTTGAGGGTTGTACAGATCAACGTTATGCCTCGCCAGTTACCGCACTCTGTCAGGTCTCCTTTCTTCGGGATCTTTACGAGGATACTCTGCATCCAGTCGGCCGGGAATGTCAGCGAAAAGACGGTGCAATATTTGTGCTGACAGGGCAGGGTCGGCTTTCAGCATTTCAGCAGGGATGCAATCGATCCCAGGTGCTTTGTTGGATTTCATGTTTTTGATTGCCGCTTCTATTTCAGCCAGCGAGGGCGCTTCCGAGTTGACGCCATTTATGCGACTTACTGTTGGCGCTTCAAGCTGCGGGTTCTGTTGGCCGTCGCTATTCGTGACTCGGAAGAGTTGTTCGAAGTGCTCAGTCCATCGTTTGAGCTGATCTGTTCGATCAGTCAATAACTGACCTGCTCGGTCTTTCAGCGGCATTCTTGCATTAGTCCTTGCACCACTGAGGTGGCGAGAAATGTCATAAAGTAATCGGATATCTCCATTGGCGTCGGCTCTTTCCCCCTCTTCGGCTAGGGAGTTTGTCCAGGTTCTCTTGTCTCGTCTACAAGCTCGTTTAACTGCCTTTTCCAGCTCCGCATATCGTAAGCGGGCGGCTGCTTTGGCTGACCCGGTACATGGCTGCTCAATTCCGACTTTCGCCTTTCTCCGATCATCGACCATCCTCCAAGTTTCATCCGCCATCCATTCACTTCTTCTTCCACGAACTTTACCGAGAGTACCATGGCTCGTCGTGATAAAGGCATTCTTGATTCCACACCACTGTTCTTCGACTGTTCCGTTTGTCGGCAGCTCCGAGGCTCGGGATTCTAGCTGTTCAACGTATGCCCTTTTCATCTCTGGATTCTCCA